>NC_134483.1:486410114-486640114 GCF_040206685.1 Ascaphus truei | reverse complement strand
CTCTCCCCTCTCTTCCCTCTCTGTCTCTCCCCTCTCTGTCTCTCCCCTCTCTTCCCTCTCTGTCTCTCCCCTTTCTGTCTCTCTGTCTCTCCCCTCTCTGTCTCTCTGTCTCTCTCCTCTCTGTCTCTCTGTCTCTCCCCTCTCTGTCTCTCTGTCTCTCCCCCCCCTCTCTCTCTCCTCCCTCTCTGTCTCTCTCTCCCCCCTCTCTGTCTCTCTCTCCCCCCTCTCTGTCTCTCTCCCCTCTCTTTCTCTCTCCCCTCTCTGTCTCTCTCCCCTCTCTGTCTCTCTCCCCTCTCTGTCTCTCCCCTCTCTTTCTCTCTGTCTCTCCCCTCTCTGTCTCTCTGTCTCTCCCCTCTCTGTCTCTATGTCTCTCCCCTCTCTGTCTCTCTGTCTCTCCCCTCTCTGTCTCTCCCCTCTCTTCCCTCTCTGTCTCTCCCCTCTCTGTCTCTCCCCTCTCTGTCTCTTCCCTCTCTGTCTCTCCCCTTTCTGTCTCTCTGTCTCTCCCCTCTCTGTCTCTCTGTCTCTCCCCTCTCTGTCTCTATGTCTCTCCCCTCTCTGTCTCTCTGTCTCTCCCCTCTGTCTCTATGTCTCTCCCCTCTCTGTCTCTCTGTCTCTCCCCTCTCTGTCTCTCCCCTCTCTTCCCTCTCTGTCTCTCCCCTCTCTGTCTCTCCCCTCTCTTCCCTCTCTGTCTCTCCCCTTTCTGTCTCTCTGTCTCTCCCCTCTCTGTCTCTCTGTCTCTCCCCTCTCCCCTCTCTGTCTTTCCCATCTCTGTCTCTCTCCCTTCTCTGTATCTCTCCCCTCTCTGTCTCTGTCCTCTCTGTCTCTCTCCCCTCTCTGTCTCTCCGTCTCTCTCCCCTCTCTGTCTCTCTGTCTCTCCCCTCTCTGTCTCTCTGTCTCTCTCCCCTCTCTGTCTCTCTCCCCTCTCTGTCTCTCTGTCTCTGTCTCACACACTCTCTGTCTCACACTCTCGATCTGGATATCTTATTTACCCTGTATATCTTAACTGCCCTATACTACACCGAAATAACCTATACTGCTTTCTTCCAGATCTCACTCAAGCTTCACCCGGGAGACATCGGAATCCCCCCCAACCCAGAAGACAGGTAAGGAACACCTCCCCTCCAATGTATAACATTGCGGGAATGAGGGTACCTGGACATTGAGGGACTGCGGATCAGGTAAGATCCCAGGCGGGATTGCTGCTTTAAATATTGTGAAGCGGGGACGTCCAGATACTGGTTAGGGGGTTCAGGAAACTAGTCATTCACATCTGGCTTTTTTTTCTAGATCTGACATTTATTCACACAAACACACACACACATACTCAATCTCTCTCTCCCATACACACACACACACACACGTAACAAGGACCAATTGTAGTATAATGTAATACAATAAATAAACTTATGTCAAAAACGAATGTTCTTACTAGGAATTTATTCAATTTATTATATTTATGTATTTTTTTAAAAGAGGGGGCGGGACGAGGGGCGGGGTTGTGGGCGGGACTAGGGGCGGGGTTGGGGGCGGGACTAGGTGGCGAGTAGATTTTTTGGTTCGGCGAGTAGATTTTTGGGTGATTTGTCAAGCACTGTATATATATATATATATATATATATATATATATATATATATATACAGTCTATATATACACACGATGAACCAATATACAAATAAATGTTGAAGGGTTATCAAAAGCATACTGTCCTACAACCAAACACTTCTCCATACAGACACTACATTAAAATCAATTTCCTTTAATAATCCTAACTGATCTCACAATCTATATCATGACAAACCTATGGAAAGCCAATGAAACACCTCACATTTCAATATATATGATGCATAAAATCTATGCACCATATACATTCTGCAAATGAAACAACCAAGTAAACAAAAATCAAAAGCCAATACATTGCAAGTACATTCAGATATCAATTAACCCTTTAAACACCTTATCAGATAATAACCGCATTAAGGGGTTAAGGCACACAGGCCCGATACCCACCCTTCACCCATGAATTTGTACAGTGGCTTCATCATGCAACTATATATATATACAGTATATATATATACAGAGATATATATATATATATATATATATATATATATATATATATATATATATATATATATATACAAATAAATGTAGAAGGGCTATCAAAAGCATTCTGTCCTACAACCAAACACTTCTCCATACAGACACTACATTAAAATCAATTTCCTTTAATAATCCTAACTGATCTCACAATCTATATCATCACAAACCAATGAAAAACCTCACCTTCCAATATATATGATGCATAAAATCTATGCACCATATACATTCTGCATAATATTCTGGATAATAATGGGCAATTAATCTATTATCCATATCTGGATAATAGTTATTTTGCACATTATTGTACTGTAGGTGTTGGGGGGGAGGGTGTATGTATTGAATGTATAGGCCAGGTTTATTTTTTGTACATTCAGGGTTGGTTCCGTGGTTCTGCGTGGGACCTCTGGAGACCACCTGTGGTATCTTCGGGTATCCCAAGGGTATCAGGCTGGTGGTTCCACGGGTGACACATGCGGGGATGACGATGTGTGGTCCCACTTCTGTGGGGCCACCGCCGACCCGTAGTCTGCGGGGATGACGATGTGTGGTCCCACTTCTGTGAGGGCACCTCCGACCCGTAGGTGCGGGGATGATGATGTGTGGTCCCACTTCTGTGGGGGCACCGCGGACCCGTAGTGAGCACCCGTGTGTTCCCCAGACCCCAGAGGGAACCACCCGAGGCCCCGCAGACACCTGTGGGTCTGACCCGGGGCTCCCAGACATCCGCGGGCCTACCGTGGCGACACAATTGTGGCCCACGGTGACCCAAGGAGACCACCTGGGGGCCATGGTGCTGGCGGGATCCACCAGCAGGCCTCCAGAACCTGTGTAAAAAGGGCTGCTGGTAAACTGTAGGTCTGTCCAGGTGCCCTGCCAGCCCACCGGGTACTCGCGTGGAGCTGCGTTATGAACCCTGTATGTAAAATAATAAATCTTGTATTTATGGGGGTGCACAGGGGGTGGGTAATGTATTTAATAAATATAATGCTGTTTATTGTGGGTCACTGTACTGTTTTTATTGTGGGTACTGGGGGTGGGTGGGGGGGGTGTTTCCCCAACGGTATGTGGGTAGGCCTCCCTTGTGGGTACTGGGTGGTTAGGCCTCACGGGGGGGGTTTGTGTGGGAGGGTATGTAGGCATCCCGAGTGGTGGGTGAGGGTGGGTTAACCCCTTAATGACTGTAGCGGTTAATAACCGCTATGGTGATTAAGGGGTTAGGGGACATTACTTTGGATGTTTTAATTTTTGTGTCTGTTTTGCAGAAGTGGAGGGGCCATGGCCAGGATGGGGGGGGGGTAACGGTATGTGGGTAGGGGGTGAGGGTGGTTATACCTCACAGTATGCACATCGGGTCCCATCCCTCCCCACATTTACATACACTGCACTCACAGCAATACAGGCAGGGAGGGAGATTTAACAAAAACATTAGGGGGGAGGGGGCTTTAAACAGATTACACTGAAGGCAGAGAGATTTAACAGAAACATTAGGTGGGAGGGGGCTTTAAACAGATTACACTGAAGGCAGAAAGATTTAACAGAAACATTAGGGGGGAGGGGGCTTTAAACAAATTACACTGAAGGCAGAGAAATTTAACAGAAACATTAGGGGGGAGGGGGCTTTAAACAGATTACACTGAAAGCAGGGAGATACAGGGGATGTACTGTACTGTATGTTGTTTATTGCAATGCTTCAATGTGTGTATAATGTATAATGTTTTTTACAATTAGATAGATGTAATCCTTGGTATTGTAAGGGTTAGCTTTGGTTTTAAATTGTGTTTTCTGGTTGGTACTTACAGTATATATTGATTTTTGTTTACTTGATTGGTTAAAATAGTTGACTTGTTTGGAAGTGTTTGTATTTACTGGTAGAGTAGCTTGCAATTATATTGTTAACATTCATTTGCAGAATGTATGTGGTGCATAGATTTAATGCATCATTTATACAATGTAAATGCAATGTACTGTATGGATTGGAATGTGAGGTTTTATATTGTAAGATCAGTTAGGATTATTAAATGTATTATTATTATTGTCTGTATGGAGAAGCGTTATTTGTAGGACAGTATGATTTTGATAACCATTCTACATTTATTTGTATATTGGTTCATCATGTGTGTGTATATACTGTGTGTATATATATATATATACCTAGTCTAGTCTCAAACCTGCTTGCCATTAAGACCAGCCTCACACTGATGATACCCATCAAGGTTGAAACATGTATGTGAGTAGGTCTAATGGCTTTGCATCTCATCCCAGCCTCTGTTTAAAAGCTGTGTTTAAAACAGCATACATTGGCTTGAGGATTGGCTTGTGTAATATGAGCTTGAGACAAAAGGTGGCACTGAGTGCTCATTTGCATGTCATTTCCCGGAATCCTTTGCTGCAGTGGAAGTGCTGTATGCTGGGTGACAATGGGGAAAGACAGGGTTGCAGACCTGTCTAAGACATGCAAATGAACATACAGTAATATTTACAGTGGCTTTATGCTTTACTGTGGAGGGTTTTTGTCACTTTTTTTACACACCATAACCTTAATGACAGTGGTGATTACCTAGTCTAGTCTCAAACCTGCTTGCCATTAAGACCAGCCTCACACTGATGATACCCATCAAGGTTGAAACATGTATGTGAGTAGGTCTAATGGCTTTGCATCTCAACCCAGCCTCTGTTTAAAAGCTATGTTTAAAACAGCATGCATTGGCTTGAGGATTGGCTTGTGTAATACGAGCTTGAGACAAAAGGTGGCACTGAGTGCTCATTTGCATGTCATTTCCCAGAATCCCTTGCTGCAGTGGAAGCGCTGTATGCTGGGTGACAATGGGGAAAGACAGGGTTGCAGACCTGTCTAAGACATGCAAATGAACATACAGTAATATTTACAGTGGCTATATATATATATATATATATATATATATATATATATATATATATATATATATATATATATATATACAGT
The DNA here is from genome assembly GCF_040206685.1 of Ascaphus truei. NCBI lineage: Eukaryota > Metazoa > Chordata > Amphibia > Anura > Ascaphidae > Ascaphus > Ascaphus truei. The sequence goes on along the minus strand of NC_134483.1, from coordinate 486,635,051 downwards.
GTTCAACAAACCTATACATTTGCTCGCCCCGGGCGAGTGGATTTAACCCCCGGGCGAGTAAATATTGGCCCAAGCAGCACACGTTTGGTACTAGGTGGCGAGTAGATTTTTTTGTGTGGCGAGTAGATTTTTTGGTGATTTGTCAACCACTGTATATATATATATATATATATATATATATATATATATATATATATATATATATGTATATATACAGTATATATATACACAGTATAGACTGTATATGTATAGGGATTGTTATTATATATATACTGTATATATACAGTATATATATATATATATATATATATCAGAACAAAACAAAAATATAAAGGAGCGCCTAATACAACAACCTGCCTAACTGTGAGTAAGTAACCTACTGTGTTTGAACAACCTATGGGGTGGCCAAGGGGGGTAAATATAAAATAGAACCTATGTTGCTGTAAGATAAAACATATAGTACAATAGAATTACTTTAATAAAAAATGCATAAAGAAAAAATATATAAAAAATGAAAAAAATATTAATAAAAAATGTTAATAAAAAATTATCAATGGAAAAATCCCAAAACTTTTAAAAACCTTAAAAAACATAGAGTCCCGTTCCAATTGAATGCATCCAGGTATAAGGCAGCCCGTTTGAAAGGGATCACAACTCCCTATGGATACCTATGGAAGAAAAAAGAAAAAAAACAGGCGCACACCTAGTGCATTAAAGTATAGCAATCAGTTTATGGAACATTAAAAACAGACAAATGCCCACTCACAAGTGAAACGGTAATAAGTGCAGTTATGAGATATGCCTTCATAAGCCAGTGGTAGCGTCCGGATCAGCAATGGTGTCCTCTCCTACACACACGTGGCGCGGTCTCCTTCACCGGAAGTGACGTCCTCCCGGTGTGGTGCCCCGCAAAAGGAAATCCCTCCGGGAACCAAAGCCTTCGCCTGCCTGCTTCTGGCTGCTGCACCACCAGGGGAAATAGAGATGTGCCCGCTCTTCTGTCTGGCTTAGCCTCTCACAACCTGCGTTCGTCTTAGTCCGTGATACAAGGTTCTCAGTGGGAAAGTGCCTCCACTGCCTTAGCCACGCCCTACGCGTTTCGTCATCTATGATGACTTCATCAGGGGTACCCATTGGTTGTGACCCCACAGTATTTATAACAAGGTTAATTTGCATACACGATTGGAAAGATTAAAACAATTAAAACATTAATTACATAATTTAAACCATTCCATAGATTCAAATGTTCATGCTGCATTAGTTGCAATGGAAAGGTTATGAGGACACCACTGTATTTACAGAGATATAAGATATAGCTCATATGGTATTATTTGTATATATATATATTTATATTTTTATTTTTATACTTCAATTGATATAACTATTCAGAAAGTAATTAAAGGGATTAAATATATTGGAACAACATTTAATAATAAACTAATAAGCGTATTTAAATTTACATGTGAATTTAATAATAACCAACTTTAGTATCTAAATTCGAATAACAAATTGTATTTTTACAAAATAGGTTAGCAGTATTCTACAAAATTTATTTATGAAGTCTCAAGAATTGGAGAGTGCTGATGACAGTGAATACTTAACTACCCAATTAACCCTTAATATCATTGGTCAGCAATTAATTTGCTGCAGAATATATCCAACCGGGTTTAAGGTAACAAATGTATACCTGTTGTTGATCCATTAATGATAAATAAATATCATAGATTACAATTGGAGTCAGAGGTACAGCAAAGGTTGTTGTTTGGCAAGGACAGAAGAATCATCAATACGATAGTATATGTACCTGAGTGTATATGTGAAAGTGTTGTGTTTACTTAATAAAGTGTATGTATTAAAAATCATAACTTTAATATGTGTTTGTATATTTGTATAGTGAGTGTGTGAATCAATGAATATAGAAATAAATGGTGAATATATGTATATATATATGGAAATAACTAAAGTTGTGAATATGATGCAAAACTATGAATAATAGAATGAGACCAGCTCCGGACTCGAACAGACACATCCACAATATGATGCAAAAAAAATATAGTACACCAAAAATAGGATTATTTTAGAGATTGTGTCATTGTGTCCCTTTGGGTGTAATGTATCCAAAATATACATCCAGTAAGTCTCCCTCATACACAATCTTTTGAAGCGATCCCCACCCATATTTTGGATACATTACACCCAAAGGGACACAATGACCACATTGACACTAGCACTATAGTGTGATCACTCAAGGCGGGTGATCCTTCGGAGGTCTGGTTTGAGTGCTCTAGAGCACTCCCTCTGAACTATGGTGACATGTCAGGTCTTTAAATGTATCTTCCCACACAATCTCTAAAATAAAGGGGGCTGTATCTCGGGGAGCAGGGGGTCCCCCGACCTGAAACCAATGCGGTTCAGCTCCGGAGACCCCCTGCACATCTACACTATCAATAAAAATGTATTTTAAATAATTTTTAATGTGCCGATGTTTGCGCAGAGAGAGCAGCGGTTCTCTCTCTGCTGCAAACACATCTCGCCAGGGGACGGCCTATAGTATCATTGATGTGCATATACAGTACTGTATGTGTATGTTAGGGGTTATAGGGGTTGTTGTTATATGCGTTACAATTCATGAATTTCTCGGTTTCAAAGAACCCAGCTCGCAAACGCCCCCATGCGTTTTTACACGGCATTGCAGTATTGCAGCCAGCCGGAATAAAATGCTTAAATCACAGCCGCGAATATAACGCTATATACCCCGGGAGAAAACGACACAAAACCGCACATCACCGGGGTCCTCTGAAATTCGCGGAGCTAGCCAAGTAAGAATAAAGTTGGTCGCCAGTGTATGTGTGTTAGAATGGTTAGAAGGACACAATGATCTTAGTTCCCAATCATTTTTTTCAAAATTCAAAAATAAACACACTTTTGGTGAACATTAATTGGGTAAACATAGCATTACTAATCTTTATGAAGTAAAGAAAAATGTGTAACGGTACTATTTGATTATGCTTTTATTTATAAACACCTGGTTGTGGGATTTTTTTAGCTGGTAAAAGTGGCTTTTGTTTTTTAACCTTGAAAATCACGTCACATTGATAAAAAGTGATCAATTGTGTATTTGCAAGAGAAGCTTTGAATTTGTCATTATTAACTGCAATTTACAAGGGAATAGATATGGCTTCAAGTGTGAGACGACCATTAAAATTTTTAATTTTTGAAGCAATAGAATTACAGCAAGATAAGAAAGCTACTGTACGTGAAATTTATGCTTTTATAGAAGACAAATATAATTACTACAAAGAAGCAACTAATCCTAAGCAATGGAAAGTATCAGTCCGTTACAACTTAACAAAGAATCAATGTTTTGAACGAGTCTACCCCCGGACTGGTGAAATGTACTGTTGCTGGAAAGTTGTGGATTCTTTGAAGATTACTTTAGAACATGGAACATATCTTCTGCTAAACAGCTTCTTCTTACGTAATCCCCATTACAACCAACGCTCACAGAGTGCTATCTCGTACCCAAACCAACAACAGTGACATGCAATGTGGAGGTAACAACAATGGTATGTTGCATAATGTACATGGGCAAAACCTGTGTGCATGGGAAAACAGAGAACCTGTGTACCTGCCTCAGTCCGTGTCCTGGCAACCAAACGCGGAACAACCATATGACGGTCTCATAGAGATGTATGTGCCTCAGCATCCCAGGATTGCAGCTGCATATTCCAGCAATCTCGTTTCTAACTACAAATAAAGAAGTAAACATTGTTATCCTTATACTATGACAAAACTATTTCTACTTGACAATAATACTGCATCATGTGCAGCATCACTGAATCAGACGCTAAAGCCAAACATTTCTTCTAAACTCACACACATTGTAACATGTGTACATATACATTATGACTGTTGTCACAAAAATACATAACTGAAAATGACACACATGTAAGGTTCAGTTACATAACAGTTATCCCATTGTTAAAAACATTACACAAGTATATCCACACACGATCATGATGAATGAATTGTTTACAATTACACATTGGCTAATGTGATAGTCGCGTCCATCTGTGATGTGGCTACGTGATCAGGTGACAATGTGGCCTCATAACTATGACGACCTACATGTTTTAGACAATATGATGCGCGCGCAATCTCTGTTGCATGTGCACACGTATAATGTAAGCATACTAATAAACGCTCACAACACAATTATTGTTCAATGCTTTTACTTAGAAATTTTGCTTTGGTAACACGCATCAGTGTGAGACGTGCAGAGGGCGGGGTGGTCTGCGCGTGCACAGCGCTTAAAGTGATGTTAGGTCACAGGAGAGAGGGCGAGCTTGTGACGGGAGGGGGCATGTTCGGCTGTTAGCGGGGGCGTGTCTATGACCTCACACGCCTGGTTCCCCCTCATTGGCGGAACCACCGCCGGGGGCGTGGCCACGGCTACATCGCAAGTTCAAAACATAATAAGGCAGCGGTGCCAGTAATGTCTGGGACACGCGCGCCCGGCAGGGGGGGAGGGGGGGAGTGGAGCGTGCACAGCGCTAACCGCGATCTGCGGTCTGTGAGGGAGAGAGGGATCTTGCGACGGGAGGGGGCGTTATCGTGCATTTCCGGGGGCATGGCCATGACATGACGCGGCTGGTTCGCCCTCATTGGTTGATCCGCCGGTGGGGGCGTGGCCACGCCTCCATCGCAGGCTTTGATAAAATTGTTATAGAGTTGTAAAAAACCCTGCATCACGGCACGGCTGCACCTTCAGCGTGACGGGGCGTACTGTGCCCAGCACCTTTGAGGGGTGGTGCTTACACACACAGCGCACGCCACGCCGTGCGCGCAAACATTACTGGGACCGCTGCTTTAATTTTAGCAGTGTGTGGAATCTTGCAGTACAGCGGGGCTGTTGAATGTGCTCCGACGCATGTAGTCGGCCATGAGTGACTGGGGGGCAGGTGTTTCCGCGCACAATGCACACAGAGGCACGCGCTCTGCCAGTCACTGTGACCGCAGCATAACACAACTTATAATGGAAGCATATGTGTACCTTATGCATTAACATGTACACTCATTAACAGCATAATAAAAAATATTCATAATAACATAATCATTGCGATTCAAATTGTGAAAAGCATGTCCTTTGTATTTCAGAAATATCACTCTGACATGGAGTCACAATCAATGAATGTACCTGGCTATACAAAGAGAATTTGCTGATTTGAGACGTTTGTCACAGTTTCAATGAATGTTACTATGGTTGCAAACACTGTAATGCTGATTTCATCAATGACGCTTATTTCTGCTTGTAGTGAATGTAACTTCATCAGTTAACTATTACTGATGTTACATTTAATTATTCATAACATTATTCACATTTATACTCATACATGTGACATGATGTCAAAAGCCACGGTCGGATCCCGTAACCTGAGTCACCTATAATAGAGCGTGAAAATTAATGTACAGACGATACATTGTAGTCATGTTGTAACTTATATGTTTCATTGTCAATTGTGATTATTGTTGAAGCCAAAATATTTAAGACATTATATTTCATGTCCCATGTCTGAGAAGATAAATAAACATGCACATATATCATGTTAAAACAAGAAAAACATATTTCAATAATGATCACTTACACAATCATATGTAGTATATGCAAAATTTGCATTAGGTGACGATACCGATGTTGTATTACAATATGTGAAATCATATATCTCAAGTAACACTTGGATTGATGGGCACTTGTGTTCTAGTGTTATTGTGTGTGTGTGGGTGGACATATTAGTAAATATCTATCCAATACACTATTATGCTAAATAGAATATGAAAATTGCAGAATAATTATGTTTAAGATTATTCGGCATTATGATAAAAATTACATTTCATAAACACAATTTAAAATGTGACAAAATTAGACATTATTACATATGTATGTTAACACTTCGGAATACGTACTCACCCACCAGCCAACCATGCCCAAAAGACCCATTTTCAAAGGCATGGAAAACTGATGAGTTTCTAAGGATAGATGAATCATGGCTGGAACCACAAAATCTGGCTACCACATTCATAATCTTCATCGTGGCATCACATACCACCTGCACATTCAGGGAATGGTAGTGTTTCCTATTACGGTATGCATGCTCACTCTGACTAGGCGAGATCAAGGCAACATAGGTACAATCGATTGCACCCATCACACATGGCATCCCGCCTATGTTATAAAAGCCATTTTTGACTTCCAGCCACTCTGTCTGCTCTCGAGGAAAATGAATATAATTCCTAGCGCGTCTAGTCAGTGCACATAGAAACTTGCTAAAGGCCCGCGAGAATGATGACTGCGAGACCCCGCCCACTATGCCCACAATTGTTTGAAAAGAAGCCAAAAAATGTAATGAGCACAGCATTTTAACAAGACCAGGGACTGCACGACCTCTGCTTGTTACACTATCCAAATCTGCTCTTAGTTCTTCGTAAAGACCTAAGATTGCTGCTGAACTCAATCTATACCGATTTATAATCTCCTCCTCACTCAGGCCATCTAAAAGTGTTCTTTCACGGTACATACGTGGACGGGCTACCAACACGTCTCTCCTCTGTCTTCTCCTCCTATCCCTCTCCTGTCCCTCTCCTCTCCCTCTCACATCCTGTCTATTTTGTCCCTCCTGCCAAACAAGCCTCTGCCTTCTCTTCAGCAAACATCTTGTTTGCATATCCATGTCGACGTCATAAGGAGGGTTGATTGTTCCTTCTTTAAATACATATGTGATTAGGTCACGTGACTGAATTAAATTAACCGGTTGTCTAAATATATTTGCATTTTCATGTCATATTACTGTTTACGAACAATGAGTAACTGTTAATTTGCACATAAAAACATCGTTAACTAATAATGATACATGTTTGTAAATGACTATACAACATTGGTTACAACAAGGTAACAACACATTCAAAATGTATCCAATTTGTATGTACACAAGTGTGTGCAAGAAGATTTGATCACATGAATGTAGAGAAATATATAAAAGCATATTGCCGGATGAAGGTGTTTAGTAAGAATATTTGTGTCATTTCACACACATTTTTGTGCTGGAAAGAATATCCGTCAATACAAAAAATATGTATAATGTGAATTCATTATTTACTATATCCATATATCATTTGTGATGTCATTGTTGTCTGAAGAACAGTAGTAACATGCAAGTGTTGCACTGCATTGTGTCCAATGTATTCATGGAATGTTAATGAGTGTGTACACAATTGGTTACACAATTGGTTCTGTACTAGAGAGAGGGCGTGCCTACAAAACATGTAAATATTAGCAATATTCATAATGTGTGACTTGCAACATGCTTTTAACATTATAAACATTATGAAATAAATGTCATCATTTTGTACACGAGCCTTGTTATTATTATAAGGTATTTCAGGTTCATGAAGTATATCAGTTTTTATATTGACAAACATGATTCATCTTATATGAAGTGTTCCTTTAAGAGACTAAGCAGAGACTTACCATTAGTAATACATTTATTTATTCACTAACTAATCATAACAGTAACAACTGATATATTTAAAACATCATAAACGTAACAGGTGACACTATTATGTCAATAAGACGAACTAGTTCATGTAATAAATCATATATTTCAAAGACAACAGAATCAATAATACAAACTAATATGTCTTAGCTCCATTGACAGCATGCTAACAATATATATTTCAACAAGCTTTTTTTTTCTAAGTGCCGATCCGCCGCTCATAAGCAGCCTCTCACCATCAACTTGCCAACTTTTTTTGGCGTGGCTGAATTGGCATAAAAACGCCATTCTAGAGTGGCGAATAGCGGCGCAAAGCTACTCGCCACTACTAGAATACAGCGTGGCGGAAAACATGTCTATTTTAGGCGAAAAGTGCCTTCTCGCCTCGCCAATGGCGGAAAAAATAAAACCGCCAAAAAAACTGGCGGTATTTTTGATTTTCACCACTTTCTCGCCCCTTACTGAATAGGGGTAGGCATTTTTGGCGGGAAACGGGCGAGAAGTGCCTTTCCGCCGCTTACTGCATGAGGCCCTAGGTCTTTAAATAGTGCATTAAACAGTTCAGTGTGGCTCCAAAACAGTGCTAGCATACCTACGGTGGCTCAACAGGGACAAAACACAGTCTCTCAATGCGAGGTATTAGAGTGATATTCTTTATTGGCTATATTCTAAAGGTGGAGGTTTTTTGTTGCCTTTTTCATCCACCATAACTTAAAATGTATATGGTAAACCTACCCTGCCTAGATATAATGCAAAACAAGTATAAACCAACCTCACACTGATGAGACCCATTAAGGTTGAAACATGTCTGTGAGTGGTTTGACTTGCTTTGCTACCCATGCTGTGCTTAAAAGCTGTGTAAACAGCAATGCATTTGCTTATATGGGCTCCATGTGAATTGATATTCTAGGCAAAAGGTGACACACTGTGTGCTCATTTGCAAGCGATATTTTAATTTGAAATATGCTAGAGGTGGAGGTTATGTTTGTCACTTCTTTCACCCACCATAACTTATCTCATGTGTGTAGAAACCTTCCCAAGCTTCAAATTGCAAAGCCAGTATAACCAGCCTCACACTGATGAGACCCAAAAGGTTTAAACAGCTGTCTGTGGGTAGGTTAACTGGCTTTGTATTTTAACCAATGCTGTGCTGAAAATCTGTGTAATGCAGCAAGCATAAGCTTATAAGGGTCCATGTCAAAATGGATTTGAAGCAAAAGGTGATGCTGTGTGTGCATTTGCATGTCATTTCCCAGAATCCCTTGCTGCAGTGGAAGTACTGTATGCTAGGCGATAATGGTGAAAAGCAGGGTTGCAGACCTGTCTAAGGCTCACAAGTGATATTTTCATTATCACCACACCACAAAGTCTACATAGGAGACACAACACCTGCTGTAGATATTTCCTTGCAATTTGTGATATTAATCAGTAAGTTACAGTATATACAAATGTTCACATGCAGTTTACATAATATATAAAATGTTGATAATGTTAAATTGCTTAAAGAAAACAGACAAACACGCACATCTATATATTCTATTCTATATATTCTGTTTTATTTATTATCATTCACAACATAGCGCATTTAATAATATGCCTTGTGCTCTTACTACTGTACATGTTTTTTCATTATGTAAAAATACATGTAAGATTGCATTTACTAGTCTCTTTGTACATTTTATACACTATAAGTGCATTTTCCCATTACTACAAAACAGCATGTAGGTGCTAACTAACACTAAAAACCTTCTACGTAAATAGCCCCAAATGTGTCTATCCCAAGTATTTTTTAAATTGCTTGACTATATTTTTACCCCACCAATTCAATCTGAAGTGTGCACTTTATAAATATGGTTTTCCAGATGGGAAAAAACACCTGAGCTCTCTTGATGCTACTTACAATCAAGTATTAAAATAAAAACAAGTGTTTTCTGAATTCTGTTTGTAAGCTTCCAGATGGCATTAATGTGATATTCTTTTCATTTTTTTTGGAGCACAATGTCTCATTAAAAAAAGACTTCTGAATACAGTTTACTAAACTTTTTAAATGGTTGTTATAGAGCCCAAAAAACATTAAAATAAGCAGGTGGACAAAGTAACTTTTTTTAATTAAGTGCAAGAAAAATATATAGCAGTTGGAAATGCTGGATTTATTTGAAACATAATATATGATATTCTTACATTTCCAGCATTCTTATTCTAAATATGGGTTGTGGGGATGGTGTTTTAAATAGGAATTGGGGCCATTTATGTGAGTGGGATCTGTACATTAGCCCTTTTTGTGACCTGTAACAATGGTAGACAGGGGTGGGTTAGATGGCTGGAGAGGGGTAAGTACTCCCTGGGCCATTCATATTTTAAGCAGTCAGGTCGATTGGGGAGAGGAGCAGGTTTGTTGCATGCAGATAAGCTCACTGCATATTCTGGCCACTAGTTGGTGCTGGAGAGCTCACATGGATGCTCCTCACAGTTTCTTCGGGCTCCACTCAGCACTCTGGTAACTGTATATAATTATGGTACTTATGTATATGTTTACAGATATACATATACACCCACCCACACATACAGTATGTATACAGATCCAGCGGCCGTTATCCGACCCTTTCTCGGAGCCATTTTTGTAAAGTCTGCTGTATTCCACGCGGGATTCACTCATTATTCTTCTGTGAACGCTGCCATGAACACCACCAATCACACCAATCACACATGTGTTTACCGTTGTTGATTTCTTTGAATTACCTGGATTTTGATTTGATTGGGTGCTGTTCTTCGCGTATCCGCCAGATGACAAAAATGAATTCCCTTTGCACTATCCAGTGGATAGTACAGTTATGTACTGTAGTCAATTTGTAGGTGTTAAAAAACCAGATAAAAACAGAGTCTACCACAATGATCCACTGTAAATTGACCTTGGTCGCTGAAGACGTTATCAAATGTAGGCGTTTTCATAATTTAAGTATCTAAACACAATGTTGGGTACATTTTTCTCAATTGCTATGCCTGCAAAATTGCTGAATAGACAAACAGTACACTCAAAATCATGTCAAGTCCTTATACTAAACCGAACTGCAGTTATGCATTTTTTAATATTTTCTGCAATTAATGCTGGAACAGATAAGAAGCCGACTTTAGCAGAGCTATATCATCATATCATTGAGAACTATGATTTTTATCAAGTTTTCACCTAACGATTGTGAGGAAAAGCATTCGATAAGGAAAACATTAACTAATGAGGATTGCATTATTTGCATAGTCCCTCCTCAGTAAGAAAGCAGGGGTTAACTGTCTGTGCTACCAGCTTTGACGGTATGTTTGCTCATGGCAACTTCAAAAGGAGAAAGGTTGGGTTTAATCTATTTAAGATTCGTATTTCCCGACCTTGAAATGTACCAAAACCGGCTTGCCAATACTATTGTAATAATGGGCTAACCATCACTGAAAACCTGGTGAACCGTAATCCTTGCTACCTGGCCCCGCCTGATTACCAGTCTGACTACCAGCTTCAGCAGACACCGGTCAACTATAATGCAGACTACTGTACACTGGCGACACACTTTATTCGAGCTCGGCTAGTCCCACGAATTCGGGTATACTCGGGTGTATTGAGGTTTGTGACTGTTTTCTGCCCGAGTGCATTGCGTTATTTTTCAGGCAGGGATTGAAGCATTTTATTCCCGCTTGCTGCAATACTGCACAGTATATATATATATATACTGCATTACAATTCATGAATTTATGCCATCTGGTAGACACGCGAAGCATTGCAGCCTATTAAATCCTAATCATTATCATTTAACAGATCAGCCGCCCGTCAGACAGGCATGAACCATGGCTGGCAAAATAGAAGAGAATGCAGCGCACCACGATCCAAAAAGAAGAACAGGTCTGGCCAAAAAAGCAATCTTTATTGAAGAGTCATAAAAGCAAGGGATGCAGCCCTTCTACGCGTTTCGTGTCTAGCACTTTATCAAGAAGTACTTTCACACGATATACAGAACATTTAAATAGCAATGGCTGCCAAATCTCGCGATATCTGTGACGTCACAGCTCAACCGCGGCCAATGAAAACTTGCCATCTAGTGCATGCGCTCTGAGGTCCAGCTTGGGGGAGTGACTAGCCATAATGCAGTCCTCACATCCACTCATAGGGAACGTCCATAGGGGAGTGCCCCAAAGGGAAGGATGGACATTACAATGGCTGTATCCGCCCCCATCCCACCTCCATGTGCATGCTCGAGATAATAAAGTTGCAAAGACTACGAGCATAATATCTCCAATACATGAACAATTTGTAATTTAACCCTACCACAGCGCATGTGTCCCCCGTCTGACATGGGGGAGTGACCATCCATATGTCAGCCCACACATCATCCTTGAAGGGACGCCCCACAGGAGAGTGATGAAATCTGACACAGGGTGCATAATCCCTCATACATACGGTACACACCTGTGCTGGAATGAAATATAAATAAAGATATATAGATTAAAGTGAATTAAATAAGCAATAATAGACAGATGTATAAGCCTAATAGAGAGCCTCTATGAGCTGATAAATCAACTCAGATCGTGGTTGAGTTGTCTAAATTTAAAATATATAGCAACACTGGGCAGCCAGTGACAACAATACCAAAACATACACATTTATTATTTAAAAATATATAACAAAACATTTAAAAAAATGAAGTATGCAATATACTCGTGTAAAAACAAATAAGCATCCTTGTGATGATAGTGAGGCTATGACTTGTTTAGACAATCATGTTATACAGTTCATTCTGTGGAGTACCTAAGGAAAATTAATACTTCCTATTTGATATAACGTTACAATATATTATATATATATATCCAAACTTAAAGAAAAATCAATCTTTTACCCCACCTTTATTAAAGGTCCATATCTCACAATGTTTGAGAACTTAGTTATTATTGATCTCAGAGTATTAGCACAGGGCTTTTCTTTCTCCCAACTGAGACGTGACAATTTAAATAAAGGAGAACGCGCTGCAATTAAATCACTGCAAGAAAATGACATGCTGGTAATTAAATATGCAGACAAAGGGGGCACTGTGGTAGTTCAGAGTAGGACAGACTACTTCAGGGAGGCATTTCGCCAACTTGATGATGTGTCTTCCTACTCTGAACTACCACGTGATCCCACAGAACACTTTTTAAAGGAGCTCCTAGATCTGGTTGACCTGGGAACAGCTACATATGTTTTGAATAAAGATGAATCAGGTTTTATAACCAATCTGAAACCAGTCATTCCCATTTACCACCATCTCCCAAAGATCCATAAGACTTTGATCGACCCTCCTGGTCGACCGATAGTCTCTAGCATTGGATCTTTGGGAGATGGTTTGTCACGATATGTCAATGCCTATTTGCAGCCTTTTGTTAGGCAATTGCCATCCTTCATTTTGGACTCAGGTGATTTGCTCACTAAAATGAAGGAAGTCACATGGAATCAAGAATTTTTGTGGGTAACTATGGATGTGGTCTCCCTGTAATCAATTATACGACATGACCTGGGCATGACAGCGGTCCGTCACTTCATAGAATGTCCAGGTAGCTCATTACCTATGACCACATTTATTATGGAAGCTATACTTTTTCTCTTAACACACAATTATTTTCTTTTTGAGCACAAATTTTACTTGCAACTTCGGGGTACGGCAATGGGGACAAGTTTTGCCCCCTCCTATGCCAATCTTTTTATGGGGTGGTGGGAAAATCAATTTATCTTTAATAGCACAAACACCTTTAGACACAATATTATTTTCTACAAATGTTTCACAGATGATCTTATTTTTATTTGGCACGGGAGCACGGATAGTTTATTATCCTTTTTTGATTATATAAATAACAACACTTTGGATATTCACTTTACTATGAATTATCATGCACATCACATCAGCTACCTGGACATTCTATTTTATATTGATATTGCTAAGAACATACAAACAGATGTATACAAAAAAACAAATTCAAGGAATTCATTTTTGAGGGCGGACAGCTGTCACCCCAGGTCTGTGATCAAAGGTATACCCAAAGGTCAGTACCTCAGGCTGAGGAGAAATTGCTCTACAATGAGTGATTTCGTGACTCAGTTTGATGCACTGACTAATAGATTTGTGGAAAGAGGTTATGACAGGGAGACCCTACAATCAACTCTCCAAGAAGTTGTGGAGATTGAGAGAGAAACATTACTACCCCAAAAGTCCGGAGGGAGGGATGGCAGAAAAGGGAAGATACACGGGAAAGATAAAGTGTGTCCCATGTTCATATCACAATACAGCAAAGCAAGTGGTCAGGTCCAAAAAATTATAAACAAGCATTGGGACCTACTACAAATGGATCCCATTTTATGTGAATACACTAAGCAAGGCCCAAAGTGTGTATATAGGCGCGCCAAAACGTTGGCTGCATTTATCTCCCCAAGCGTTATCTCCACCCTAGTGGGTGATCCAGACCGTTTTCTGACTAGAGGGTCCTTTAGGTGTAATCAGTGCAACATGTGCGAATTTATGAGACCATCCAGGCATATCTTTTCCCACAGTCCACACAAACAGTATGTAACGGTATTTCTGGCCCGGCCTGACCCACCCAATCTCACATTGGCCCCTGTGGTCTAACCGGACCCCATTACAGTGTGAATATGCCTGATGGTGCACCTGCTGGCTACAGGACTCCTGAGTCTCCCGCATGATGGTGTGTGGGGAGGACCCGTCAGACAGGCAGCTGAGGTAGTGTGCTGAGTCTCACCTAGTTCCAGTGCAGCGCCTCCACCTCACCAGGGTCTGAGGGAAAACCTCCATGATTACTGCTGGCATGCCCACACTTACCAGGCCTTACTGCCAGCAGGAGAGATGACTGTAGGCATTTTACATGACCGCTACATTCTCCCCCTGGTGAATCCCATCGTCCTCGCTGGGACCTAAATTTGCATACCTCTTTCCAGGAAGCACTGCAACACAAAACATCATTAACATCACACAAATTTCCTCATAATACAGTACACATGAATACAGTCAACCGCCAAGCCCGCCCCGACCAGCAGCCACGAACCCGCGTAATGTCTCAGTACCCCCTTAATAATAGTGATCTGGGTCAGGTTTCCTCACTTCCCGGTTACCCATATCCAGGACCGTAACATAATAATGCCTAGGTGATCCTCTCTCTGGCACATAGGTCACCCTATGTTTGTGAACATTTCTCCCTATGCTCCACACTCGCATCAGGGTGTCTATCCTTTCTTCCGCCTTCTTACCTACAATGGCGCTCCCCCTATTGACTAAATACAGCTCTATAGTTTCTTGGAGCCACGTTTCCCTATTGTCCTCAATTTCATCCATCAGGGGCTCCGGAACATAGGAATACTCCAACCAATGGGATTTTTTATATTTGACTATTATAGCCCTCTCCGCCCTACTGACCCTGGTCAGATCAGCATTACCTGCCCTCCCAGGTAACACCCATGATAGGGGCTCATCAGGATCGACTGGATCTGACAGTGTGTCGGGACCCATGGGCGCTATGTCTCTACGCTCCAGCTGGAACCACCTCTTCTGTAATTCCCTGTCCCTCTGCTCGGGTGTAAACTCTCCCTCTTTCCACCAGAAATCTACCACGTCCTCCCGCCGGATGAGGAACCGAGTACGGTCCATCCATGCGGAGTACCCCTCAAATAGTGGAGCCCACCACCGGGTCTCCTTAAAGGGATTAGGCCCTGGTTCCCGGTCGTCATCAAATGAAAATACCCCTGACGACCTTGTGGATCGCGAGTTGAACCACCTCGAGGACCCCGGAGCCTTTACTGCCGGTTGGGGTGCTGTATCCGCCATCCTCAATTCTCCCCCTCCCCGTAAATCGCCTTCCGTAGCTCCACTGAGCTGCCTCCCCCCAGTCCGTTTTTCCTCCCCCCCCAAAGGTATGTCCACAAGTTCCAAGCTGGGCGGTGAACCCGGTGACCGTGTGATAGGGGTAGGGACATTAGCTAGGGCATGGGGTTGGGTATAGGGGCATGGGGCGGGACCCCACGGGGTTACGACCCGCTCCTGGCTGTCCGTAGACTGGTCCAAGGATGATGTCTCACCCTCCTCAGTCCTGACACCGTCTCTCCATTTTCTGGGCAATACGAGCGGTCGGGGACCTTCCCCCAATCGCCGAAGCGTCGCTGCTTCCCCTTCCTGGGTTCCGCCGTCGCCACCGGAAGTGACGTCCTCCCGGAACCGGAAGCGTCGCCATCTCGCGTTGGACCCCCATGCGGGATCTCTTCTTCCACGACGACATCCGGTTGCTCCGCCGTCGCCACCGGAAGTGATGCCGTTCCTCCACGTGCGCGTTGGGCCTGGCGCGGCCCTTCCAGCGCTTCGCCGTCTGTTGTGACCAGGTAAGAGATAGGGCTTTTTGGCTTACCCGTCCGCAGGGGTGTAGGCGTCTCTCTCCCATCTCCGCCAGGTCCTGGGATGGCGGGACTCCGTCGGTCGGATCGCCGATCTGCGGGGGACGTCCGGTCACTCACCCCACGGGGCGTCGTTCTTCCCGTCTGTCTTTTCCGCTCCGTTTTTGCTACCGCCAGCTCACGAAGGTCCTCATCAGAGTAGTCCCCTCGCCCCGACCTAGGGGTCGCGGGGCGGGGTGAAAGTCTCTTTGCCCCTGTCTCGGGGTTTAATCCAGCCGCCTCAATGGCCAGTGACCCAGCCGACTTGACCGGCTCCAGTCCCCTGTCTCCGGGACTCGCGCGGTTGATCCACAGCGCGCCCGGGGACTCAGCAGAGCGCCGTGTCACATCCACCGGGGGGTCAGCAGGCTGTATTGGGACGAATGTGGGCATAGGCCACAGATACAAAGTCCCGCAATGAGGGCAACGTGCCATCGTATTCACAGTACCTCCGGGCAGCCCGCATTGTAGGCAGAGCCCGACCACCGTCTCAGTATTGGCCACCCTCACCACCAGCACCCCGCCGGGCACTGAGTAGGGCTGGGTGGAGACCATAGTGCCCACAGTGGAGGAGCAGGCCATTCTTTGTACAGGAGTCACTTCCTGTACAGGTCTCTCCTTCTCTGTGGTTCCTCGCAACTGACTGGTGGAAGTTGCTGGATCCGCCACTCCCTGCTTCGGCTCCTCCCTTCTCTGACAGAGTTGGAACCCGCCCCCAGGGGTTGCAATAATGGGCGGGTCCCACAGGGGAATATCATGCCCCTTAATTAAGGCCGCACCTCTCTCAGTCCTGGTGGGCGCGGTCTGCGTTTTCGCGCCAATTTCCTCCCCAGAGCTGGAGTCCTTTCCCGCGGCTAGTTCCCGCCTTCTCCTTGCAGCAGCTTTTTGCACAAGGTACCTTTGCTTGCAAATCACCTCCACGGCCGGAACTACTTTTTGTAGTGGCGCCGTCTGGATATCAGTCCCTGGGCCCAGTGGGTGCATCCCCACAGGCCATAATTGAAAGTCACTCCCCCTGGTAGAAATCAGGGGAGGGTCCCATAAACTCAACGGTTGACTCAGCACAGGGGCTGAATTAGTCACTGTCCATCCCGGCGCAGCCATAGCTTTCGCGCCATGCCCCCCATCAGGGCGGGGCTCTGCTGTTCGCGCCATTCCCGGCCAGCTCTGTGCAAGTCCTGCAGCAGCCATTTTTTCTGCGCCTGGCCCATGCGGTTTCCCTAGCAAGCGGGAACCGCCATTTTGATTGGTTTTGGCGCCCAAAAAGTCCATTCGTTCGCTCTCCTCACGGGGTTCTCCCCCAATTATAACAATTTCTTCACACTCTTCAAAGGTGGCCCCTCGCTGTCCCAGGCAGGATAAAAACGGGGCAGCCACGGCCTTTGCTCCGCTCCAGAGCAAACTCGTTAAGGACAATTCAGCGACAGTCTGCTCTTCAGTGGGTTGCACGCCACGGGTGCCCTCCCCATCAGCCTCTGTCCGCCATTTTACGTTCTCCGCGCCACGCGGATCCTCCACTCTCTCATAACAGTTGTCGTACATGAGGCTCCACTCTGCGGGGCAGCCACCACACCGGTACAATAAAGATTAGCTCAGATGCACCACCACATGTGTACCTTATCTAGGTGTGACCCAGTGTTGCACTACCTCAGGCTAGGCTCACTCTCTCAGTGTCTGCTGTGACTCCTTCCTCCCAGTCTGTGCTCCCTACGGTGAGTGTCTGGAATGGCTAGGTACTCTGGCTGGCTCTGCCATGCAGTACTTGGGGCGTCTACCTGTCTTGGTCAGCCTAGCGCAGACCCTCTCCAGGACTCCTGACCAAGTTAACAGGCTGTCCCTTCTGGCATCCTACCAACTAGCACTGCCTCAAGGTGACTCGGTCAGCTATAGCCCGCTCCAGACCCCTCACTCCCTTCAGGCCCCTAGGTTGTCCCTGCGAACTGACAATATCCCGTCAGCCCCCTGACTACCCCTAGGTCCGTCCCTACTCAGCACAAAGTGGCAGCAGACACTCTCCCTGTTTCCAAGTGACCTAGCTAAAAGCCTGTCCTGTTGACGGATCTGATCTCAGCAGCTCGCCTCCAAATGTAACGGTATTTCTGGCCCGGCCTGACCCACCCAATCTCACATTGGCCCCTGTGGTCTAACCGGACCCCATTACAGTGTGAATATGCCTGATGGTGCACCTGCTGGCTACAGGACTCCTGAGTCTCCCGCATGATGGTGTGTGGGGAGGACCCGTCAGACAGGCAGCTGAGGTAGTGTGCTGAGTCTCACCTAGTTCCAGTGCAGCGCCTCCACCTCACCAGGGTCTGAGGGAAAACCTCCATGATTACTGCTGGCATGCCCACACTTACCAGGCCTTACTGCCAGCAGGAGAGATGACTGTAGGCATTTTACATGACCGCTAAAAGTATAACATCAGTAGCTTCATCAATTGTAATACAACTATGGTGGTCTATGTGATTAGCTGTGGCTGTGGGAAGAGATATGTCGGTAGGACTACAAGGGCTTTGAAGACTAGGATGCAGGAACACTAATTCGGAAAAAAGACCTAGAGCATCCTGTATCAAAGCACTTTACAGAATGTAATAAGGGGGGTATAAGAAACTTCTCTTTCCTGGGTATTGAAAAAATTACAAAGAAGGAGAGAGGGGGAGATATTGTGAACACCCTGAACTGCAGAGAGTCCTTTTGGATATTTACGTTGAGAACAAGATTTCCTGAAGGGATCAATATTGAGTGGACTATCAACCACTTTTTGAAATGAATATGATTATGTACCAACGGGTAGTCTAAATGTCTAGACATTACTAATTATCAACTATGAGTATCAAAACATTACTGTATACTGTAGTCTCTCCCTGATGAAATTCTCTTTATTTTGGTGTTGACCAGAATACTCCATTTGATCTATTTTGTGCAATGTGCATATTATTGTAAGAAAAAAAAAAAAATTTGTTGCCAGATGTACCTTATAGTAGATAGAACTTTGTTTGTTACTATAACAACTTTATGACATAATTGTTTCTATATTTCCTGTCAAAAGTACAGTATTATAACAAGATGTGTTGCCTTTAAGGTGATATTCAATAGTTAGTATTTTGTGGCATCCCATATGAAGAAAAAATGTAATGTAATATATTGTAACGTTATATCAAATAGGAAGTATTAATTTTCCTTAGGTACTCCACAGAATGAACTGTATAACATGATTGTCTAAACAAGTCATAGCCTCACTATCATCACAAGGATGCTTATTTGTTTTTACACGAGTATATTGCATACTTCATTTTTTTAGATGTTTTGTTATATATTTTTAAATAATAAATGTGTATGTTTTGGTATTGTTGTCACTGGCTGCCCAGTGTTGCTATATATTTTAAACAACTCAACCACGATCTGAGTTGATTTATCAGCTCATAGAGGCTCTCTATTAGGCTTATACATCTGTCTATTATTGCTTATTTAATTCACTTTAATCTATATATCTTTATTTATATTTCATTCCAGCACAGGTGTGTACCGTATGTATGAGGGATTATGCACCCTGTGTCAGATTTCATCACTCTCCTGTGGGGCGTCCCTTCAAGGATGATGTGTGGGCTGACATATGGATGGTCACTCCCCCATGTCAGACGGGGGACACATGCGCTGTGGTAGGGTTAAATTACAAATTGTTCATGTATTGGAGATATTATGCTCGTAGTCTTTGCAACTTTATTATCTCGAGCATGCACATGGAGGTGGGATGGGGGCGGATACAGCCATTGTAATGTCCATCCTTCCCTTTGGGGCACTCCCCTATGGACGTTCCCTATGAGTGGATGTGAGGACTGCATTATGGCTAGTCACTCCCCCAAGCTGGACCTCAGAGCGCATGCACTAGATGGCAAGTTTTCATTGGCCGCGGTTGAGCTGTGACGTCACAGATATCGCGAGATTTGGCAGCCATTGCTATTTAAATGTTCTGTATATCGTGTGAAAGTACTTCTTGATAAAGTGCTAGACACGAAACGCGTAGAAGGGCTGCATCCCTTGCTTTTATGACTCTTCAATAAAGATTGCTTTTTTGGCCAGACCTGTTCTTCTTTTTGGATCGTGGTGCGCTGCATTCTCTTCTATTTTGCTGGACTTCATCTCTCTTCAGCAGCACGCTGGTGGAGGGGAGACTCTGGCTGCTGAGTGAAAACTGAGTGAATACTGTGAGTACTCAGGGCCAACCCAATGAGGTAGGGGAGGCTGTCTCTGGACAACCTACCCCAGCCTTCAGGGTATCTAGTGCCCCATTGCTTTATGCCCAGTATATACACTTATCAATGCATTAATATCCAGAGTGTGTCCCCCTCCTTCCTACATATAGTACACTTTGAGCACCTTACTTCACCAAACCTCAATGAACCATGGCTGGGAAGGCAAACGCAACGGGGCTTGTCTGAGGTGAGGAGCGGCGCATTCCAGGTATCTGCCAGGTACATACTGGGTATTTGCTCGAATAAAAGTGTGTCGCAGCAGTACATGAGTGATCTCATCTTGTACGCACAATACACCCTGACATTGGCTCATCTCCAACTGGTTGGCAAAGTTTATAATGAAGGTACAGTAAATATAATGTACTATACAATATTACACTATACAGTTTTAACTTTATTTCCCTATGACCCTACAGAAGTGTATGCCTGCCAAATCAATGCTTGCAGAATGAACAATGTACAGTAGGCATATTTTTACCATAATGTACAGTGCGATTGATAATATAGAATATTGTCTCTTTCTTTAAAGACCCAGATGTCCAAGAAGCACCAGCCACTGTGAAGAAGAATAAGACAAGATTGTAAATCTTGAAGAGGGCGACGTATTTCTGTATAATTTTTTCCTTTATTATCTTGTATAAATAAAAAAAATATTCTTTAAATATACTTTTTTGTGTGTTAATGTTTTTACTGTCTAGACACTTACAGTAGTAATATACCTAAAGTTCTAAAGGCATTTAAATATATGAAAATGTGTAATTGATATACTGTTCAGAATACAGTATGTACAAAATACATAAATCTAGAAACTAAAAGTGTTTTTTAATATTTAGATACACTAACAGCAGGACTGTACTACTGTCTAGCAGATAGAGTATCTAGTGACTCCGTGAGGAAATACACTGTATCTTACTGTACAGTAATTTAATTAGAAAGATAATGACACACATGCGCAGAAATGTGATGACACGCATATGCGTTTCAACAAAGTTCCAATTTGCCATACACGCATGCGCAGAAATGTGATGCCACGCATATGCATTTCAACAAGCTTCCAATTTGACATACTGTACACGCATGCGCGGAATAAATATTTTACATTCGGAAGAAGAGGCGACGTTGTATTTTTCATTTTAACTTTATTAACCTGTACAAATAAAACATTTAATTTGTTAAAAATACGTTTTAATCTTTAAATCGCAAGTACACACAATTGGAGTATTGTACGGGAATTAAAGACAGGTTGCATTACAATTAGATTTTTAAGACAGCAATTCCCGATCGCCCACTTGCGTTTCTCGACGGTATTGCAGACAACGCTAAAATGCAATTTTCTGCACTCGATCAAAACACTATTAAACTCACATCTTAACGAAAGAAAATTTAAAGAAATCACACACCATGACCAGGTATGCAAAGGAATACAACCCATAAAATGTTCGGATAATGGGCACTGCATCTGTGTGGGTGTGTGTGTTTGTGTACTGTGACATATTCCAAGGAAAATAGGTAGCTTTCTGCCTGATTTAGATCAGAAAGTTCAGGCATAGTGTAGAAGGGATCCATCCCACAGCTGCACAGTCACTGAGGTTGGTGGATGTGAAATCAAGACCAGAGTTTACAATGGTTCTAATTCCACTTACCTGCTCTCCTAATTAAGGAACAGGTATTTATGGCAGATAGGTTTGCTGCTTCACTCTCTCTCCTAGAGCCTGGAGGCTGGGGGCATGCCGCTCCCTTGCATCCAGTTCGGAGAACCCGCCCCCTTCCCGTATTGCAGTATGCGGAAGGATTGCATGGAATATCTTGTTACACTGTCCCCATCTAACAGGACTGGGTGAATGAAGGAATTCGTAATAGATCGCTGGGACAAAACTGGTCAAAAGGTGGATCTGAGTGGGACGTGAAGAGGTAGCCAGTCTCACTAATAAATGTTAAGCCTGTTTGGTTACCTCTGTTCCATGTTTTGGGGTTCAGGAGTGTCAGCTCTTGGACCCAACTGTAATAATGCGACTCGCCACTAGGGGTCCCTGCTTCAGCACAGCCCAGAAAGGTAAATGGGGCATAGGGATGTGAGGTGTCCCTGAAACACTCAAGGGGTACCTAGGTTAAAGGTATACCCAGTAAATGCCCAGGTCACCCAGAATCGGTATAAGGGTCTTGGGGTACTCCATTCATCTAAAAGGTTGTGAGGGGACTTTTCAAAGTCCAGTCCTAAGTTTATTGTATAGAGTGTGGGGAATATGGCTAGTAAGAAATAATGTGCAGCTTCTTCTTTAATTTCCCATAACCCACAGACTTAGAATATTTTTACGTGTTTATTTTATTAAACTGTGTGTTTTAAAACATATGCTTGTGCACAGAGATGAGCTGGAACTTTCAGACCAACTGGGGTGCCACTGTGTCTACTCATAGGGGGGGGAGTTGAAAGCCCATAGGATGTTTGGGGAGGAGGGAAGGATTCAAAGCATCCACGTCCTGAGATCAATGGATGCTATTTGCATGTCCATTTTCCCACCAGACTGGAAGGAGCTTGTCACCATGGGTGGCATTGAGGGAACCAAGGCCAGAGGTGCCAAATTGCCCTCGCCCCTTGGTTCATTCAGATTTCCAGGTATCCCTGTTTTTTTCTACTGGTTTGTCTCGGATTGGTTGCTGAGATTATTCTCACGCTTCTGATAGGGGGTAGTAATTGGTGAATGAAACTCAAGATTGATTATAAGCCCCTTCTCAAATCAGATTTTTAGTTCTCTAAGATGCTAAGCAAGTTATGTCTAAGCAAGTTATTCCAGACCTCTGGAGAGAGGGGAGGGGTGGGTTCTGGAACTGCAGGCTGATTTCAGTTCTAAGACATGGCAGGCTAAATCTCAGTCAGAGGAAAATACTTAGGTAAGGTTTCCCTGCACCTGGGAGAGTTTAGTTGTGTAACCCAAGTCCCAAGTAAGTGTGTCTTTTTGCCTGTTTTCTGTGTAACATTGTGTGTCTGCCTTTCCCTGTGAATACATTTACAATTTATTTCATTAATTTGTTTGCTCCATGCATGATCTGGATGAAAAGTTGTAAATGGCCTGGTTTCCTGTGACACTGAGGCACCTGCCTCTACAATAAATGGGTGTGGAGGATTAGGATGCATCAATGCAATTGCATTGGTAACATTTCTTTTTAATTCCAGAAAGGTGGTCTTTGCTTGGGTTCCCCAAGAAAGGAAAAGTGTTTTCGAAGAAGATGCATGAGTGCATATATTGAAGCAAAGTGATTTGTGGCGATGTCTTTCTGATCTGTGTTCCTTCAATCTCAGAACAATCTGTCACACAAGCAAACATTTATCACGGCACACGTCTCTGGACGAGCCACATGAACCAGTTCAATGTTCAGATCTTCTCTTAATCCTCATAAAAGAAATGATGGATTGTGCACTGCATTCTGTCTAGTCTGTTTCTGCCATCAAATGCATAAATCTCTGTTTGTATGTATGTATGTGTAACCAGGTCACCTCTGGTCCCCTGGTTCAGCTGCATTCCCCCTCCTCTTACCTCTGGTGCATGGAGGTTGATGCCAGACGAGCGGGTCACCAGAGTCTCGCGACGCACGCTGCCGCAGGCGCCGCCATGACAGGAAGGCTCACGCATGTGCAGCAGAGCACCCGGCGGCCATTAGTAGGATCGCGCATGCGCAGTGTGAGCATAGCAGCGGCCATCAGGAATTAGCTCTGCGAGGGGATCTACAAGCCCCAGTAGCCCCTGGGGCAAAAACCACATGGGGGAATCTAGCCAATAGGGCTGCAGGATTCTTGGAGCACGAAGTAGTTACAGATGCAGCGGCCGTTATTGAAACACTTCACACAGTGTATACCTCGGAATACACAAGTGATGGTGCGTGATTTCTTCCAACCGTACCGCCTTTAGACACAAGTGATGTGAAAAAACAAGAAATGCAACAAAGTGCAAGTGGTCGGCGCAGTGATATAAACAAATATTAGTGCCTTTTAATTGTGAATATATCTGAATATAACCATTAAATCAAGTGAATAATTAAATGGTGAATAAAGAAATGAGAATATTAAATAAGGATTGCAGCTCTAAACCCTTCAAATGGATGGTCTGTCGAATCCACTTCAAACGTTGATTTCTCAGAGTACAGAGGAGCGCAGGTTCAATAGGAAATAGAAGAAGAATATAACATAGTGCAAATAGAGTTTAAAATGGTGAGGTGTGTTCAACACTAGGTCAATTGGAGACTCACGTGGTGTCAATCAAATACAGGCATTTCAGAGATCAGTGGCAGTAGGCTTGACTCTGGCATGTGATGTGAAAACCTCAATCGAGTATGATGATACAGGATGTTACTCATGGAATTTCACCAGTCAGGGTAAAGAAGGAAAAAGCATCCATAGCGTAATCCAATAAAAGATAAATTTATAGAAAAAATAAAATGAACACTTACACAGTGTCATAAGATTACAGACACATAAAATGTTGATGTGATCAGATTCGGTTACTCCCCGCTTCCTCCGTCACCGACCTCTCTGTCTCAGCTTCACACTGTCCGAATCAATCATCTGTGGGGCTGCAGTTCAGTGTCCTGATGATAGGAGGGTCTTTGGAGCGAGCTCTCACATTCACGAAACAGCCCGGCACAATGCTAAGGGGGAGCGGTCTGGAGATCTCTGGAGTCCTCTGATGACATCACGTGGGTGACTCTACGCGTTTCACTGGGTGTGTAGCTTCGTCAGGAGCCATGATGGCACGCCTGATGAAGAAACCCAAAATTAGGAGTTTCAAAACGGTTTGGACAATTTTGGCATAGCAAGGACACCGTAGCAGTGAACACTAGCAGTGACGTCAGCAGAGGAGCCGATCGGTGAGACTCCGGAAGTATCGGACTTCGAGCACGGAAGGCGGATCTCCTCGAGGAACAAGCATGTTGCACCTCCCTGCGAGCGGTTTTGACCAGCTAAAGACCATTCATTTAAGGTGTATGTCCTAGTCACCTTTGGTGAGTAGGATTCCAGTTGTTCCTATCGGCGGAGCAAAGTTGTATTGGAGTGCTATGGCACTCAGATGTTTTACTATTTGATGTTCAGGTGTACACATTTTTATCTTTCCAATTTGGATTAATAAATTGCTCAGTCTATACCTTTAATGTTGATGTTTCTTCGGTAACTATTGTAGTGTTTCTCCACATTTTTTGTCTCCCTTCTCTTGAGGTAATTAATTCAGGAAACGGGACAATCTCAACAGTCCATTTGAACTTTACAGGCTACTTCTATCCTCAGCGCCACACGAGGTTTACCACTCGCTTATTGACACATATAGCATAGGCCCCATAGTGTTTGTATTGCCATTACATGCATTTGGTAGTAGGGTAGTTACTGTAGGTTATTTGTATTACCTCCATGGTTACCTTAGTGGCCACAAAGGCATGTACAGTATATTGCATGCCCTGGTGGCCACTAAGGCTTCCAAGTGGTTAATTTATGTAATTTTATCAGAAGGAAGATGCCTCATATATAGTGGAAATCTTATATATACCTGGTATTACCATATTGGTAATGCAAGCCAGTGTTACAGCAAGTTAGCGCCGAGTTACTGCTTAAACCGCAGTTAGCTGGCTAACACCATGTGAACCATATACAAATTAGTGGCCAAACGGTTATTCATTTTCCATTGGATTAGCTCTGTGAATACCAGTTAAACTGAGGAACACTAATAGATGTTACCTATTTAGATATATTACATTTTCCACATACTTTTTCAGTGCTCGTGTGTAATAAATCTTGCATTGAAACTCAGGTTAAATTAGCACAACATCGGGTATGTGAATGTGGTCACGCTTTGAATAACAGTGATAAGATCTGTATGTTGGGTACATTAAGAAGAAAGGTTTGGAGGCAGTGCAACTGCTTCCGGGAAAATGTGTAAACCGGGCTGCTCTGTGTGTGTACAACCTTTTTATTGGCACATAACAGCAGAAAGTTGGTTCTTACACGTTTCACGCGACACCTCACGCTTTATCAAAGAGTACTCTTTTACTTTAAAAGAAACATTATTGCTGCAGTATCTCATATAAGACATACCTTATGTAAAGGCTATTGAGTGAGTAGTGTTATTGATGTGACCTAGTGACTCTGTGGGATACATTCAATAGGCATGCAGTCTGGGAATTTATGAAAGTATACACTGTCGCGGCCGAGTTTATTCTAACCTTTACCCGGTCTTGGTCGCGACAGATAACGGGCGCGTGCCGAGGTGTCCCGTGCACGCGCCGGAGCCTCGGAGAATCGGTCCTCCGATCGGGGCTTCCCCCTCCCCTCTCCGGGTCCGCCGGGTCCCCCGGAGCCCCCCACCGCCATCCCCCAAATTACAGCAACCCAGGGCTCCCTCGGGGAGTCCTGGGCATGAGCGCCATGTGCGCACGCTCCCGATGAAGCGTGACCGCGCATCGATGACGCGCGGCACGCCGAGGGAAAGAAACGAGCCAGCCGGGAAACCTCCCGGCTTGCGGCTCGAGCCCAGTGCAAATAAAGTGTGCCGCCTCTGTATAGTGTATGCAACAATTGGACGTCCTCTTAGTAGCATCACTGTGGTTTTTTTCTCCCGCTCTCTTCTTCTGTTTGGTACGTTAAGTACCTTGTAATCGGGATTGTCATTGAGGTATGTATCCAATGTTACCTACCTAAGGCTGTCATCATCAATTCTTTCTCTAGTCCCTTTTTTCTGTAACTTAAATTCCCAGTCCATTCTGACTAAAATAGTCATGAACCTTTAGAGGAAGTGGAGACTTGAAAAAACGTAATTGAACTAGAAACCCATAATGACATGCAAGTAGGGGTTTCAATGCTTTGACTACTAATGTCTTAACTACAGATTATTAACCTTTATGGAGTAAGAAATCAAGTAGCATCTGAATTACATCGGACTTCCGGGATCGTGATTGTGATCACGTGGATGCAACTGTTCCCACGTGATGAAAACTGAAGTCACTGGCAGTCAGGCACCTCAGTCCTTGAAAACTAGCGTTTAAAACATGTTATGGCCCGTTTCGTACCAGGTACGCCAGAAGACCCGCAAAAATATTGAACCTTTTCAGCCAAGGTACAAGCTATAAATTTCAATGATGCATATTTTAGGACTATTTGTATTGTATTGTATGTCTTTATTTATATAGCGCCATATATGTACATAACGCTTCACAGTAGTAATACACACGGTAATCATATAAATAACAAATAATATATATATATATATATATATATATATTTGATAAGAAGCTGATTCACATCAGATTACATGGCGAAATAGGAAATATGTGGTAAGATTTCATTCATTGTCATACGCTAATAAAATATTTTTACTTTGCAAAAATATGCAAACAAAATCTGTATTGAATTTGTTGAAGATTAACAACTACCAGATCAAAGTTTTATAGCAAAGCAGAATTTTTTTCCCACAGCACTGAATATTGAAGAGGTCCCTAAGTAATAAACAACATGGATAGCATTGTGATGTTAAATTGCTTGCATTTTATCTTTATAGTATGCTTACAGTAGATGGTTTTTATAGCTATATAAGATAATCATCAAGTTGTTTAGTGAATCCAAAGTATGTGAATCAGGATGGCACAATGAGTATTAGTTGTAGAGAGGAAGATTGTTTTTATTGTTATTAAGAAAGTTATGTCAAAAGACTTCAAAGAGTAAATTAGCATAAGGACAACCCATGGCAGTTGCATCTGACATACTGAAAGAATTGAAGTAAATTTAATAGTACCTAAATCAGCAGTTTCTTGATTTAGTGCTCTGAATATCAAGCATTTTATAGCCTTTTCAGCTGAAATTATACTTTGTGTCTCATACGGGTTTCTGATTTCAACAAGTTAGCACTTTTCTTCTAAAATGAATGCAGTTTAAACGAGAACCTTGCCATTGCCATACTAAAAAATAATTCAGTTACTAAAAAATATAAGCTTTGTGTTGACTGTATACTCGGCCATTTGAAAGTAGGGGAATCTACAATAACTGGAAGTCTGGAAAATATACAGTAGCTATACAAAATGTATAAAAACAAGACTAGTTATGAACTGTAGTCATATTTTTATAAGGCATGTACTGTTAAATTAATTACATATAAAACACTTTTTGCATATGTTAAATAACCTGGGAATTTATTTGGTTATTATTATTATTATTATTAATATTATTATTATTAGAATAAACAGTTTGTGAAGCCAAACATATTCCGCAGCGCCGTCCAATGGGCGGTACAGAGTGATATAAATTAAATGAACAGAATGAGATACCAAATAAGGACAAACAAGTGCAAACAGATTTAAAAAGGCCCCACTCATGAGAGCTTACAATCTGGAGACAATCTTCAGTCACTACTCATTATTGAATAATAGAAATTACTTGAGGCCGTAAAAACATAAAACACGAAATTCACTTCACCCCAAATTCCTCTGACATTATTGTGACTACATTCACTCGTTTTATTTAATTCATACTATTAATTATACTAAGCCATACAGCACTATTTTATTTGTTAATAGAGTAAGAAGAACAGGACAGTGAGATGGCGGTTTAAAGGTGAAAATAACAATATTAATTAATTATTAATTGTTATTAATATTATTAAGAGTAGCACTGTTTTTTGTGCAATTAGGAAAGGAAAGTCAAAAGATGAGTGGAATTTAGAGAGATCTTAAAATATAGAACAACATGTAAGTGTCTTGGCTGATAGAGCATAAGTTAGAGGCATGAAAATGCATCTGTTTTTAGTATTCAATCCTTAAAGATGGGAGAGTAGGATGTTGGAGAAAAGTTATATGAAGGTTATTTCAGTAGAGGTCTTGATTATAGAGCGAGAGGTGGTGGACCACAGCTGAGGTATACAGTAAAGAGGAACTCGGAGGAAAATTGTGTTAATCGCCAGTAAAAATGGGTGATGTTCGTAAACTTGTTTAAAATAAGTTTGCCTAACTTCAAAAAAATATGCATGAAAATGCAATTTCGTCCCTAGCGTTAACTTTGAACTTTAAAAAAAGATGCATTACATTTCTGGTTTCGACTTTGACCTACATTAGGGATAGATGGTATTGTCTTAAGGGTTTTAAGCTGTACAGTAGACCTGACCATTTGACGGAAATTGCTGTATTAAGTAAAAGTTACTCTTTTGTAACCTCTAATCGCTTTAATGCATTTAAGTGTGATGTAGAATTATTTTAAATGGAAAGTCTACTAAATCGTAAATCTTTTCTGCCAGGCCTCCAGCACTCTACCATTTTGACTGACAGTGAGGGGTGTTTTGTGGTTCATACAGCCACGGCCCCTTTTATTCTCCAACATCACCGCATTTTTCTGGGATTTTTTTCAGAATGCCACGCACTTTACCGCACTTCCCCCCGTTCATGCTGCGTTCATACCGCATACAGTATATTCAATATTACGGGGGTCACACAGAATGCGGCGGAAAGGCACTTAGAAAAAATCAGGCCTTTTTCCTGCCTGGGATTGATGCCGGAGGTCTCCGGAGCTGATACCCATTAATACCAGCCCCCCGGCATGCATCCAAGGCAGGTAAAATGCATTTAAAGCCCACTTCATTACCTTAGCAGCTAACCGCTAAGGCAATGAAGGGGTTAACCAGCCGTGCCAGGTTTATTGTGGTTAGCGGGGGTGGGTGAAGGAGGTATTTGGCCCTTGGTGGTTGTTTAGGGCTTGCGGGGGGGGGGGGGGGTTGTTGCGGGTGCACTTAACCCCTTCACGACCTTAGCGGTTAATACCTAAACAACCACCGTTGGGGCTAATACCCCCTTCAACCACCCTCGCTAACCACAATAAAAAAAATACACACACAACAGCCGCACACTAAATAAATAAATAAATAAATATATATATATATGTATGTATATATATATATATATATATATATATATATATATATATCAAATGGAAATACAACTGTATGCTCATTTGCATGTCTTAGGCAGGTCTTAAACCCCGCCTTTCACCATTATCAACCAGCACACAGCACTTCCACTGCAGCAAGGTATTCTGGGAAATGACATGCAAATGAGCACACAGTGCCACTTTTTGCTTCAAATTTTTTTTTTAACTTTGTTCCCTATAGGCTTAAGCTTGCTGCATGGTCACAGCTTTGAGCACAGCCAGGGTTAAGATGCATAGCCAGAAAACCCACCCACAGACAGCTTTTTTTTTTTTTTTGAAAATTCTTTTATTATGCAGCGAATCTTTACAACAAGATTATAACAGTACATAAATCATTTTCCAAACGGAAAAAAACCGCGACGTTAACAACGGCGCAGTGCATATCCCACACAACTCACATACATTTTTATTAATGGTTTCCCCAAGAGTAAAAAAAACTGTGACGAACACGGCGGTGCAGTGCATTTATACGTATGCACCGCACCACAGACATGACATATCATACACACATTATCTCTAACTTTATTGCACAGAAAAAGTTTTGGGACGGGGGAGTAATGGGGGGTGGGGAGGGGGGGTGTTTAGGCCTCCTCCTCAGGGCTGTCAAAGATGGAATAGTCCTTGAGCAGGCTGTGGAGCAGCCTGCGACAGTCCTGTACCGACATCCTCTTCTTCCCCTTGATCAAACGTTCCCTGGCAAATAGTAAAACGTCCTTGAAACAGCACATTAGACGCCAACCGGCTTCGATTGCATCCTCTGTGTGTGTTCCTGTGAAAAGTCCGTGGAACACCGAGTAGTACGTGACGCACTTCCTCGGTATATAATCCTTTAAGTCAGTGTCCAGCGCGTGCAGCATGGCCTGTGCAAAGGGGCAGTTCCAGAAGAGGTGTATGATGCTTTCCTCCACTGGGTTGCACCTGGGGCAGTGCCTCACGAGGCTGAGTTTACTCTGGTACTTGTCCGCATTCACAGGGAGTCCCCTGTGTATGGCCTGCCAAGCAATGTCTTTGTGTTTGTTCATTAGTCTTTTCGATGCCACATTCCTCCACACCGTTCCAAAGGTGTTGGGGTGGAGACCTGGGACCGATTCCATGATGTCTTTAGCCCTGATCATTTTGTAGATGACCTTGGGCTTCCACAGGTCTGGTTTTACTCCCTCCAGATTGTTCTGCCTCACAAACTTCTTCACGTCCTTGTAGAACCAGGGCATGCGCCAGCTGTAAGGGATGGAGCTGTCCCACTTGTCCCACCCCAGTGCTCTCCAGAGCGGCAGGAGTAGGAGGCGGGACATGGAGTAGCCAGAGGAGTCTTTGTCGCAGTCTCTCAGGGTGATCCGCACGCAGTTGCTTACAAAGAAGGCGCGCAGCATAGTAGGGATGTCGGGGATTCCTCTACCCCCCTTGTGCGGCTTTTTGTACATCACCTCGCGCTTTCCCCTCTCAAACTTGGCCCCCCAGACAAAGCGGAACACTGCCATGGAGATCTCCTGGCAGGTTCTGGTCGAAGGCGGGTATGCCTGGGCCACGTACTGCAGGACAGGGAGGATCTCGTTTAGCAGTACCAGCTTTTTCCCCTCAATGGTGAGGGGTCTGAGGCACCACAATCCGATCTTCTGCTTCACCTTGTTCAGCCTCTCATTCCAGCTCTTCAGGGCTGCGGCCTCGCTCCCCACACCAAACCAGACTCCAAGGATTTGAATGAGGCCTGCTCTGATGGGGAAGGGGAGGGGGTCGGCAGTCAGGTTCCAAAGCCCAAAAAGCTTGGTCTCTGACTTCCCGCAGTTGACTTTTGCTCCTGAAGCTTTCCCGAAATCCTCGCACGTCTGGACCAGTGTCTTCACCGACCGGCTATCTGCGCAGAAGATGGTGACGTCATCCATGTAGAGCGAGCACTTCCCTTCGCGTCTCTGAGGTCCTGGCACGACGATCCCTCTGATCTCTGCGTCTCGTCTGATGCACTGGGCGAAGAGCTCTATACAACAGACAAAAAGGAGAGGTGAAAGAGGGCAGCCCTGCCTAACCCCTGAGTGGACAGGGAAGGGGTTAGTCTTCCATCCGTTCACGATCGCCACACTGCAAATGTCAAGGTACACCTGGTTAACATAAGAACAGAACATCTCCCCCAGCCCATACTCACGCAGCACCCTGCCCATGAAATCATGGGAGACACGGTCAAAGGCCTTCTCCTGATCAAGGGTGACCAGGGCCGCGTGTACACGGCGGTCTTTGATGTAGTGGACTGCGTCTCTGATTAGGGCGAGGCTGTCTGCGATCCTGCGTCCGGGGATGCCGCACGTCTGGTCTGGGTGGATGATCTGGCTGATGACCTTCTTCAGTCTGTTCGCTAGGACTTTTGCTAGGATCTTGTAGTCCGCGTTCAGGAGGGAGATGGGACGCCAGTTCTTGAGGTCGCACCTCTCCCCCTTCCGTTTGTACAAGAGCATCAGCATTCCTTCCCTCAGCGTAGGGGGCATCCTACCTTCTGCTTCCATTTCCCTGTAAAGCTCGAGCAGGTCCGGGCCAATCAGGTCCCACAGCTTCGTGTATAACTCAGCTGGGATACCATCTCCGCCCGGCGTCCTACCCTTCTTAAAGGATTTGGTTGCAGCGTGGAGCTCCTCCAGCGTCAGGGGGGCGTTCATGGCTGCTTTTCCTGCCGGGTCGATGGTGTTTGTAATCCCTGACAGGAATTTGTCAGCCTGGTCTCGGTCTGATGCTTTTGAGGAGTAGAGGTCTTCATAGAAATCTTTCACGACTCCCATGACTTCCTCCTTCCCCTGCTGCACGTTGCCATCTTTGTCTCACAGCTCCCTCAGGGGCATGTGGGCAGAGTGGAGTTTCTTGAAGAAGAAGGCATTGCATTTCTCCCCCCTCTCAAGGTTCTCCACCTTGGAACGGAAGATGATTCGTCTGGATTCCTCCTCAAAGTGCTTTTGCAGGCTCTCCTTGGTTTCCTCCAGGTCGTCATCCACGTTCCATCCACAGCATTTGAGGTCATGCAGGGACTGCAGCTTGCGCTGCAGGCCCTCGAACTCCCCCTTCCTCTCACACGCCAGGCGCCTGCCCTTTGCCTGCAGGAAGCAACGGATCCTTATCTTCGTGAATTCCCACCACTCTGCAGTGCTGGGGAAACAGGCCTTTTCTTATTTCTATGCTGTGTATGCTGTTCTCAGCTCCTCCATGATCTCCTCCCTTTCCAGCAGTGCCCAGTTCAGCTTCCAGGATCCTGGCCCTGGGGGGGAAACCTCCTCCCAGGCACCCCTGGAGATGAATGCCTCTGTGGTCAGAGAAATGTACTGCGACCATGGAGTGCTGTCTGTGCTGTACCTGCTTGGTGGTCAACAGGAAGTCACTCCGAGAACGCACGGAACCATTTGGGTGGCACCAAGAGTAGTTTGCGGCGCCTGCTCCCATAGATCCCACCACGTCCTTCAGGGATGCCTCCCCAATCATCGCCGTGAGAAGCCTGGACGTCACATCTATCTTTGATGATTTGCTGGGGGGCACGCGCCCCCCCACCTCAATCGTGCAGTTGAAATCCCCACCCATCACCACTGCCCTGGAGGTTGCGAGCCAAGGGCGAAGGTGCTGAAAAAGTTCCAAGCGCTCATTTCTCCGAGGGGCGGCGTACACATTGATGAGCCTAATCGGCTCCCTGCCCACGAACCGTCTACGACCAGTAGTCTGCCGCAGACGAGTTCATGGACAGAATCAACAGTGAAACCTCCCCCCAGATCAAAATGGCTACACCCGCGTTCCTGCACCCGTTCCCCCCAGACCAGTAGGAGGGGCCGTGAGACCACTGCCCGCTCAGGTGCCTATAGGATCGAGAAAAAGGTAAGGCACATTCCTGTAGCATATACACATCACATTTCTGTAAAGAAAGGAATGTTAGTACTCTGGCACGTCTCATCCGCTCTCCTATGCTCCTTACGTTAATGGAGAAATTGTTAAAAGAAGCCATTAGTTTGGGGATAAAGGGTTGGACAGACATGCAGTGATACTAGTTACCATCCTCGCTGGCGTGGGTGGTCTTGTTGATCTCCTCGCACAGCTGGACTAGCAGATCCATGGTTTGCCCAAGGTTGTCATGGAGGAGGAGGGTCTCTGCTGCCTCTCGCCCCTCTCTTATGAGATCTTCCATGGTCACCTGTGTCTCGCTAGGTGGCTGTTCTAAAATGGCCACCTGCTCCTCTGCAATGGCTGCCTCCTGCATCTCTGCTTCCTCCTCCTCCAGGTCGCTTTCAAGGTCACTGTCAGCGTCGCTGAAAGTGGGTGAGTCGCCGATTTGCATTTGGGCTCTCTTCTGCTCCAGCCCCTGGTGCGGGCTATCCGTCTCAGGGGCTCTCCTCTTTATTCCCTGCTTCTCCATTCCGGTCTGGGCTATGGGGGCGGTATCTGTAGCAAGGGAGTAAGAGGGAGGGGGTGCAACAGCCTCGGGGCTGGGGAGAGGTGTTACAGAGGGAGGGGCGGCAGCCTCATGGAGCGTGGGGGGGGCTGCAGTGGAGGATTGGGAGGAGGGGGCAAGGGGTGGTGGGTGGGCGGGGAAGGTTGGGGTAGGGGGGAGGGTGGGGGTTGCAGTAGCAGTGGGTGTGGGAGGGAGTGTTGCTGCAGGGGTGAGGGTGGGAAGGGGTGGGGTGGGGGCTGCTACTGAAGGGGCAGCGGGCTCAGGAGCCGCAGCGGGCGCTGCTTGGGTGGCCTCCTTTTCCCTTTGCTCCTTCTGATACTTACCCCCTTGTGCATTTACGGGTTGGTTTGCAGGGGGCTTCTTGGATGCCTTCTGGGTTGCTGTCAGGGGCGCGCCCGGTGTTGCGCCTTTTGCCGCAGCCTCTGCGTAGCTCCTGACCCTCAGCTGGCAGTCCCGGAACATGTGGGTTGTCTCTCCGCACAGGTCGCAGGTTTTCTGGCGGGGACAATCCTTTGTTTCGTGTCCGGTGTTCTTGCAGTTTCTGCAGGCTTTCAGGGTGCACTGTTTCCACTGATGCCCCAGGTTCCCGCAATTACCGCAGGTCTGGGGCTGGTCAGGGTAAAAGATCCTCCCTGAGCTGCCCGCAAGTGAAAAACTTGGAGGGAGGTGGTGCAGCCGATCTGCCGCTTCTGGATTTGGCCACAAGCGAACTACCATGCTCCACTTTCCCACCCAGTACCCCAACTTGTCCTTGATCCTGCTCGGCTCCTTCACCATGGTGCAAGAGCGCCGCAGAAAGGTAGCAATATCCTTTCCAGGTATATGGGGGTTCCAGACCGTCACAGTGATCCTCTTCTCGTCCCTCTGGATAGGGCAGTTCACGTCGAACTCTGAGAAGGGGACCTCCTGTTTCAGGGTCTGGAAAGCCTCCCAGTACCTCCTGCAGGCTCCCGCCGTGGCTAAGGTGACGAAAAACAGGCCACCTCTGAGGTCCTGGATGCTCAGGATCTCGTCCGGAGTAAAGCCTGCTTTGCTCCCCAGCTCCTTGGCAAAGGTCTCAGCGTCCAATAGAGGGCGCAGTCCGTCGACCTCCCTCAGCTGCATCACCACTGTCTGCCCCATTCAGGGTTCCAGGCGGGGGATCCTCCTGTTGCTGCTACTCCCAGCTCCAGGGTTGGAGCTGGGGCCGCCGCTGCTGGTGCTGGCAGTGGGGGTGAGGCCGCTGGGGGTGGCAACGTCGCCTGAGCCACTGGAGCTGGTTGCCGCTGGGCCTCCTTCGTCCGTCTCCTGGCTGCTGGGGACCGTCTCCGGGGGTGCCGTGTGCTTCTCCTTCTTCTTCTTCTTCTCCTTGTGCAGGGTGGTCCCGGCGGGCTCCATGGCAACCTCCATCCTCTTGATCTTAGCCAAAAACCCACCCACAGACAGCTGTTTCGACCTAATGGTCTCATCAGTGTGGGTTTGGTTAACTGGCTATGCAAAGAAGCAATAAGGATGGGTTTACCATACTGAGTTAAGTTATGGTGAGTAAAAAAAGTGACAAAAACCCTCCACAGCAAAGCATATAGCAAATGGAAATACAACTGTATGCTCATTTGCATGTCTTAGGCAGGTCTGCAACCCTGTCTTTCACCATTATCACCCAGCACACAGCACTTCCACTGCAACAAGGGATTCTGGGAAATGACATGCAAATGAGCACACAGTGCCACTTTTTGCGTCAAAAACCATTTATAACATGGTTCCCTATAGGCTTAAGCTTGCTGCATGGTCACAGCTTTGAGCACAGCCAGGGTTAATATATATATATATATATATATATATATATATATATATATATATATATATATATATATATATATATACACACATGTATTACAGCAACAACCCCTATACCCCCCTAACATACACATACAGTATATGCACATCAATGATACTATAGGCCGGCGGTGGCCCTCGGGTGTTTCCCGTAGTACCAATTCTGTGCCCCCCCAAATTAATGTCAAAACACATACATACTTATAAAGACATACCCCCCCCCTAACACATACAGTATACTGTAGTAATGGGCACTATTACTATTATCCACAAATGGATAATAGTGAATGTGCCCATTTTACATACATTAAAGCTGCAGTTCAGTCTTTTTTTTTTATTTTATTTATTTTTTTACTTCAATAGTTTCATGTGGGTAATTTCTACTTACCTAAAGAATTGCATAGCTGCAGGTCAATTTGTTCTCCATATATTGATCGGCGAAATTTGGTGACATCATTAGAGATGGCATATGTTTTTCTTCTGCTTCTGTCACTTAGTGGAAGCTCATGAATATTCATGAGCACTCCTGCACTGACGTGCTACAGGGAGGGCAGGGCTGACAAAGGGGTGTGCCAGGGCTTGTGACAGGACATGAAGGGGCAGTGCCTTAGCAAATGCTTGTTAAAATAGAATACAAGAAAATTGGTCTTTCAAAGTTGTTTTTTTAAAAACAGAAAATGCTTAAAGTATTTTTTCTTACTACAGAAATGATTTATTTAAAAAAACACACATGCAGGATATTGACTGAACTGCAGCTTTAAGAACAATAAATAAAATAAATACATATTGCACTCACCCTTGTCCGTCTGCCACGATGAAGGCCATCCTCATTTTCATCACAGTCCATTCTTCCTCCGATGCTGCAAAACATGAACAAGAATAAAAACAGCCAATGTACAGTAATGTCTCCTAACCTCTTAATCACATAGCCACAATTGGGTCCCCATGGTAGGCCTGCGGATGTCTGGGGGCCCCGGGTCATACCCACAGGTGTCTGAGGGGCCTCAGGTGGTTCCCACAGGTGGTCACTATGGGTCCGCGGTGCCCCCACAGATGTGAGGCCACCGGTTCTTCCCCGCAAACTACGGGTCCGTGGTGCCCCCACAGATGTGGGGCCACCGGTTCTTCACCCCAGGTGTCCCCCGTGGACCACGCAACCTGATACCCGTGAGAAGCCCGAGGATACCGCAGGTGGTCTACAGAGGTCTCTCGCAGAACCAAAAGGAACCAACCCTGTATGTAAAAAAAATAAACCTGACCTACACATTAAATACATCAATCCCTCCCTCCCCCCCAACACATACAGTACAATAATGTGCAAAATAACTATTATCCAGATAGGGATAATAGATTATCTGCCCATTATTAAACACATTAATTACATAATAACATAAATAAAGTTCTACTGACCTCATCAATAAGAAGCCCCCGTCACCAGCAAAATCCTTGTCCTCCGTTGCCAACAAAATACATAGCCAATACATTGCAATTACATTCAGATATCAATTAACCCCTTAATCACCTTATCGGATAATAACCGCAAAGGTAATTAAGGGGTTAAGCCTCACTGGCCCCCTACCCAACTTTCACCCATTCATTTATACAGTGGCTTCATCATGCAACTATATACTATAAATATATATACACATGATGAACCAATATACAAATAAATGTGTAAGAGTTAACAAAAACATGCTCTAATAAAAATACTTCTCCATATCAGCCACAGTCAAATAAAATCCTATTTCCGAAACAAATCAAATCTCATCTTCCAATCTAAAGCATCAAATGCCAATCAAAACATTGAATTTACATTGTGTACATGAGGCATACAATCTATGCACCATGTACACTCTGCAAATCAATGTTAACAATAAAATATTCCAAACAAAATACCAATAAATCCAAACAAGTACTGTATACTATTTAAACCAAGCAAGTCACCATAAATCAATTAGCATTCATTAATCATTTTAAATACTGCAAAACAAGCTTTTAAAACAACATAATTTCTTACCCTGTACTGTATGTATATATCGATCTAGACATACATACATACTGTACAGTGGCAAGAAATGATCTTAAAAAAAAATCACATGTAAAAAAATCATAAAACATGTACAAGTTAAAAAAAAATAAATTTCTTTTGTTCACTTACCATTACTTGACCCACTCACCGACTCCCGTTGAACAGCTTACACTCGAACCAATCCACGCACAGGAACCCATAAAATAAAAAACCATAAAATAATAAACCTTCAGATAATAAACCAAAACAATCCAGGGGTCTTCTATTTGTAATCCATCTTCATCTGTATTCTACTTTCTTGTATCTTCTTCTGCTCTCTTCCGGGGTCTTTTCCTCTTCTTCGGCCACGCCCTGGTCTTCTTTTTCTTCCGGAGGTCCTTCCTCCTTGGCGTCTGCCTTCAAAATGAGACGACATAGGCTTTTATAGGCCTATTACGTCACATTTTCGTCATATGGTTCCCACGGCCCTAATCGGGCCGTGAAAACCATGTGATTTTGGGGGGAAAAATTAATTTTGATGACGTCATTTAAAGGCAATGATGCCAGCCAATCAGAATGGCTGTGCTTCAATTGCCTTTAAGATGACGTCATGAAAAGAAAGATGGCCGGCCTCACATGGTACGGTAGCCAATCAGAGGGTGGGAAATACATCCCTACTCTGATTGACTCTTGTACCATGTGACAAGCTTTCAATGACGGAATATTCTAGTAGCTTTGAAATGTGACTTAACGTGTCTAAAGTACACTTTAGAAGAAAATTTGCATGTTTTGCTATTCTGTAAGCCCTTTTGCATGTCCAAACCATGTGTAAAATAATTTTTTAGAAGCATTTTCATTCTGGCAGTGCCAATCCGGGTGGAAAGACCAAGATCGCATTTTTTGCAAACTCACTGTATTGTTGTAGCTCTGAAAACTGCAAAAGGCTACATTGCATCTGAACAACTGTATTTTCTCACTACCTCAATGCAGCCGAGATAAGAATTGTGACTTCCCCCCATAGCCTGAAATACTGTAGGGATTTGTGTGGTGGTGGTGGAGGACAAAGCTGGCCAATCAGATAAGCATCATTCTCATATAGATGAGAAAAAGATAGCCGGACAACAAAATATAAAAAAAAAAACCAATATTAGGTGCACTGTAAATAAAAATAAAAAGTGCACTAAATAAGGAGGTCAAGTATAAAATAATTCAAAGTGGGGCATACCGAACAGAGCACACCACCAGGCACCCACTGGGAGGCATACTCTAAGACCATACCAGCGGACAATGCTGAGGTTGGGCATGGGAGGAGCCTGAGGGGGTTACTGTTGTTTAGGTCCCTTGCAAATATTCAGAGAGTTGGGGGTGAAAGGTAGGTAGAGCTCTCTGGTAAGTTATACCCCCAAGATGAAGGTGCATGAGTTGGGGTAAATGGCATATTTAAACTTCTGGATCAGATGGCGAGGGAAGCAGGTAGTAGTCTGGCAAATATATGGTGCATGAGCACCTCTGTCTCTACCCAGTCCCGTCGCTCATAGTCCAGCATGTCCCTAACTCTGCTCACTCACGCTAGGATTATGGAAAACAAAATACCCGGGCGCTACCTGTGTGTATAGTAAGTGCGGGATATATGTATAATAACAACCTTAGAAGTTGGTAAGGTAGCCCTCCGCTTCTTTTTCTCCTCCTGTGACTCAACCAACCCCAAAAAAGGATCTACCCAGGATCCTTAATAGTAGAGGAAACAAGAGAAAGAGATGGGGGAGCACAGGTGGAAGGGTGAAATGGAATACAGTATGGTTCAGGTGTGTTAGACTCTGAAGCAATAAAGGTGGGGTTTTTGAAGTGTGTAATAATTCTTAACACTCACACGGCCTTGTGCAAATGCTGTCGCATCAAGGTATCTTTAGGTCTTCTCCTCTCTGTCTTGTAGATTCGTTCTCCACTATACGTCTGCGCTCTTCTTCTCCTTTTTCTTTGGTGTGGTATCACCCTCGGGATAAATGAATAAACATATGAGCAGAAAGCATTCACAATATTATGATGTTTCAAGGGATACAAACAGGGTTAGAATATACTACAAACACTCACACGGGCATGTGTGAGTGCACTCTTTGGGGTGGCTTCTTTGGACTCCAGGAGACAGTCCCGCTTCTCCAATAGAGTTTTAAAAGGTCTATGGTCAAAACACAAATCAGTGTCAAGTGATGGGAAATAAATAACAGGGTATAGCTACTCACACGGCCAAGTGTGAGTACACACTTGGAATGGTATCTTTGTTGCTCCTCCTGTAGTCCCCGGATCGGAAATCAAAGCGGGGTGGGGTTGTGATTTCTCACTCCAGAGTGATAAATGAAGGTTTTAAACCCAGAAGGTAAAAGCCAAAGAATTTATTTAAAGCAAATAAAAAGGACAAAAAACAACACCGCTAACTCAACCAGTGAGCTGCGCTGTGGCAAAAATAAAAAGCCAGTCTTTGGGGAATATAGTGCAGGACTCGTGGTATTGCAGCAACCTCCCTCCGCATCCGGATGTAGCGCTGTGCTTCCCGTGTCCCACTCCCGACGGTGGCTGCAAAGGTTCAAAACATCTCGGGGATTTTGAGCTACGCGTTTCGCCCTTTTGGGCTTCCTCAGGCTCCGTAGTAAGGGCGAAACGCGTAGCTCAAAATCCCCCAGATGTTTTGAACCTTTGAACATGGGTTTAAAACCTTCATTTATCACTCTGGAGTGAGAAATCACCACCCCACCCCGCTTTGATTTCCGATCCGGGGACTACAGGAGGAGCAACAAAGATACCATTCCAAGTGTGTACTCACACTTGGCCGTGTGAGTAGCAATAACCTGTTATATATTTCCCATCACTTGACACTGATTTGTGTTTTGACCATAGACCTTTTAAAACTCTATTGGAGAAGCGGGACTGTCTCCTGGAGTCCAAAGAAGCCACCCCAAAGAGTGCACTCACACATGCCCATGTGAGTGTTTGTAGTATATTCTAACACTGTTTGTATCCCTTGAAATATCATAATATTGTGAATGCTTCTGCTCATATGTTTATTTATCCCGAGGGTGATACCACACCAAAGAAGAAGGAGAAGAAGAGCGCAGACGTATAGTGGAGAACGAATCTACAAGACAGAGAGGAGAAGACCTAAAGATACCTTGATGTGACAGCATTTGCACAAGGCCGTGTGAGTGTTAAGAATTATTACACACTTCAAAAACCCCACCTTTATTGCTTCAGAGTCTAACACACCTGAACCATACTGTATTCCATTTCACCCTTCCACCTGTGCTCCCCCATCTCTTTCTCTTGTTCACGCTAGGATTAGTCGGTGACAGATGTAAGGTGATCCAATCTCTGAGCCCTCACTGCCGGAAACAGCAAATGTTTAGTTATGAACTCAACCCCCAAAACCGCCTTTCCTTTCCAGAGAGACTAGGCTTCAGGCCCGTAGTAGGTACTGGTAGTATGCTGACAACACCGAGAGGTCTCTACAGTCACCCCTCGGGCTTGATTATAAACAGTTGCCGGTCTTACCCAATATCGCATAGCTGGCGAAAGAAACTGGTCCCAACTGACTCCACTGCAGAGATGGATTTGTGAATAGGTATCCCTGCAGATTTGGGAGGCAGAACATTTGTATCTGGGAGAAGACACACACTACTCCCTGTCCACACTCTTCCAAAGGGAGGCACATAACACTTGCAGAGACCCAATGCATCCCCTTTCTGGACAGCAACTTCCTCTGGATCTTGCTAATAAATTCAAGGGCTGGACCATGGCTTTCAGCTGCTTCCACAGCTGACTGGCCTCCAGCTGGTTGATTACTAGAGTACTTCCCCTGATGGAAAGAATTTGACAGATATGTCCATGATCCCAGACAATTGATGACCCTTCTTCAAGATCACTGAGAAAGGAAAGGTATTCATGGATATACCAAATAAGTAAACATGGGAAGAATGTTGATCCAGGGAATGATCCGATGCCAATTCTTGGAGTCAGGAAGGAATTTATTTTTCCCCTTATGAGATTTCATTGGGTGATTTGCAGCTGGGGTTTTTGTTTGCCTTCCTCTGGATCAATAAGGAAGTAAAGATATAGGATAAAGTATCTGTTGTCTACATTTTAGCATAGGTTGAACTTGATTGACGTATGCCTTTTTTCAACCTCAACTACTGTGTAACTATGTAACTGATGTTTTCTGGGGCTTGTTCCTCCACAGCAGACAGTAGACTCACCGATACTTGAGAGTATTGCTCCCCCCAAGGTATTATTAAATGTGGGAGGCAAAGAATCTACCTGTAAGGGAACTACCAAAAGGCCAGAACACTTAGACCAGTTGATCCGAGCTGAAGAGGCTGCTGCATAGACCTCTTGGGACGTACGTGCACAATCCAGATCAACTAGGTCCTGGGCCACGAGGAGCATGTCGTCAGCATTGGTTGAATGTCGGACTTCCAAAGCAATTGTGAGCATCAGTAGGCAGAGAAAAGTATTGATGACCAGTGAGAACAGTAGCCCGGATATAGATTGCACTGCATTCTCAAGGGCAGGAGCATACACATTCAAGAATTTAAATGTGCAGTCCTCTTTCTGGACACTGATATGCAATAGACAGCCTGGAATAACAGCTTGGAAAACAGCATCTCTGGCTGAAAGGACTCTTAGAAAAGGGTTACCACCCCACTAGATGATGCAGTGAAGTGGTTGAAGAAGACCCTGCCTCACCACTCCAGATGCCAGCTATCATTAGATAATGGAGTTGTATGAGTTTTTTTGCCGGAAACTCACAGAATACCCTGACTTCCGTAAAAAGGAGAGTACCTTGAACCTGTGAAACCCGTCCCTCTAGCCATTAACATTAAGTGTACCAATGTTCAAAGCCATTGATAGCCAGGAGTTTATATCATGCTTCCACAGGTGCTCAGGATGCTGAACCCTGACTAGCCTTGTGGGCTCACAACAAGTGGTAAAACTTTCGGGCATGTATATGGTCAAGGCTCAAGGAGTTTTGGGGTCTGTGCTTGACCCTTACACATTCGGTGAGAGAGTGGAGAAAAGGTGAGGCATTGTTTCATCTCTCAAGTCCAACTGCACCTTCATATTTTGTTGCCCATAGAGGGTACCATCCCAGAACTCAGCTAGTTCCTGGGCAAGGATAATGGGGATGAAGGGGTCCACCGACTCCACGGTGCCAGAGGACTCCCCCTCACTGAGTCCCTACTTCCTGGGCTCCTCTTGGCTAAGGATCTCAAAACTCCCACCATTCCCTGTGGTAGTTAATATCACAGCCTTATGATGGTGTTTTTTGTGGGGCTCCATTGTACCCTCTAATTGTGTCTCCTGGGTAGAATATTCAGTGCTGAATGGTGGTGGTTGTGTGTAGATTGTGGTCCTCTGAGTGAATTTGGAGGCCACAGAGGCAAGCAATGCCTTAATCGCTTTGTCCACCATAACCTGGGAAGATGGGATATTGCAGGGTCTACAGCTCTCTTGGGGCAGTTTTCTGCAGCAAGCACCACATGGGGAGGGTCCAACCCAGCAGGTGCCTCTTTATGAGAACCCAATTCAGACTCCCAACAGAGAAGACCCACCTGAGATGTTTCCCTGACATAATTTGGGGTGCTCACCATAATACCCCCCTTCATATTGGCTTCTCTTGCTCCATCCCCCAACCACTCCCTTAATCTCACTTTTCTTTTCTCTCGGTTTTTTGGGGAAGTACAAAAGTCTCTGCCAGAGCAGGGGCAGTAACATTTCCTATGGCCTCAGGGGGACCACGAGCCC
This sequence comes from Ascaphus truei, assembly GCF_040206685.1. NCBI lineage: Eukaryota > Metazoa > Chordata > Amphibia > Anura > Ascaphidae > Ascaphus > Ascaphus truei. The sequence goes on along the minus strand of NC_134483.1, from coordinate 486,590,838 downwards.
TCTAGGGCCCTGCTGTGTTGGGCTCAGCAGGACAGGGTGTTTTGGTGGAGGGAGAAGTAGGTGCAGGAGCTGGAGTATAACCCTTGAAGCAGCTCCTGCGAGCATTCCCCAGATCCTTCCACAGATGCCATCTAACCTCATTCATGTCATATTACACCCTGTATATGATGCCCTCATAGGGGACCCCAAAGGACTCATCCAAAGACTCTGAGCTTCTTGGCAGCACCATTTGCACCTGACGCCTAAATGACAGCACGTTTCTCAAAACCTGATGTATCTCCCTTTCCCCTCCCACTACTTACAGATACCCTGACTCTATGGCTTCAACCTCTTGGGAATCAGGAGTGGGGTCCAGCCAAGGCTGTCTGATCTTAAATCAGTGGGCCGGAAAAGACTGCTGTGTGCGGAACAGGCACCCTGTTCCACATAGGATTCTTAGGACTTGTCCTTAGTCAACATCTTGTGGGTTTTAAACATTCTCTTCTTGGGCCCGACTCCCCAAGAGAAAGTGCTACTCTCTCACACCTTGTAAGGTGCTTATATTGTGGATAGGGTGTGCATGAGGGAAGACAGCAACAACAGAGGGGGTCACTGAACAAGGTTGGCCTTTTTATTTTCTTCACTTTTGGGGGGGGGGGGGCAAGAAATTACAAAACTTCTTGCTAGAGCTGGGGTCTATTCCCTCATAGGGGACCCTGAAGGTCCCCTCTGCAGACTCTGTGCTTCCTGGCAGCAGCAGTTGTACCTGCCACCTAAATGAGAGCATGTGTCACAGTGCCTTATTCCAGCCCAACTGTATTTTTGTTATGGGAGACTTGATGTCTCCCAGAGATTGCAGGTGAGGGAAGAAGAGGCAGTCTTGGAGGGCTCTTTCTCTGTCTCTCATAAAAAGTTCTGGAGTATTTCATAATAGTTTTTTTTTTATTCAACTCAATGCTATTTTTAATTAGTTTTACAGCATCCTTTGATTTTGATGGCAAGTTTTAGCCCAACTCCTAAGCAGTGCAAGATTTTTGCAACACTTTCTTGTTTTTAATAATTTGAGTCCAATATTCCATGCAGTTTTAGTTGTAAACTGTAAAAATAGATCTTGCTACTTTAGTAATATAAGGATACGTTGTTGCTGCGGAGTTACACTGACTTAAGGATTAATTAAAACTGAAAGGTAGCCATTACATCAGACAAAATCAGGATTTTTACAGATTTATAACAGGAGCACCAAACGAATTCCATCTTAGGTAAGAATGTAACATTATACATTATCAAATGCTTTACATATAAAAAAAAAAAGGAGAAAAGTATTTATTTTTGTTTTAAATTCAGACAATTTCCATTTTCTCGTTGCCAGTTCAATGTTCCTTGTGCAAAAAAAAAAAGAGCACAACTGAGACCTAAGCGAAATGTGATAGTAGAATTTCCCAGTACCTTGTTTTGTTCAATGCTAGAGCTGCTGCCCTGAATGGCATTGTTGTGGGTTCTGATACTGGTACCCCCTTCAAGGGCCTATAGACTGATTGGTCTTACTGTAAGTATAAGGATATATTTAGGATGTGTGACTTATTTAAATATACTTTGTTTAGACATTCGCATATCTCCCAGGGTACCTCAGTTATGTTCCTTTTCAGCAAAGGAATCTCGCCCTAATTTATTTGGAGAGAGGTTTGAGGTGAAATTTATTCAACTGCAGATAATATAAAGTCATATATGAACAGAACACACCGCTCTCACAACTTAGTTTTTTTTAGAAAGAGATAATTAGCAATATATTTGATTCAATTGGTGCAACCTATGTTCTAGAATCAGTACATTAGACATATAAATGAAAGGCTGACATCAGTCAAACAATCATTCAAAGAAAGTACATTTTTGGTGCTCTCCAATAATCTTTTTTTCTTTTTTTCAGTGAATACACAAAAAAGTGAAAAACCGTGCATAAGTGATGAATAAAAATACTAAAAGATATAATGACACGTGGTGCTCTTAATCTATGGGAAATGGCCACTAAATCCACATTGCAATTTAATTATGAAACAGCCATTGTATGAAGTGCAGTCTTCTTATTGTGGATTAATTCCTCATTTACAGACTAAACAAACAGACATACACAATATTCTTATAAGATAATGGTGACATAAGTACCAAACCTTATTTAGATGGTATCTGGGAAACGAGTTTGGGCAAACTCGCAGGATCTGCCCCAAGGAGAATATAAAATATACTGACCTGGAAGAAGATTGCATGTTTCCCGGTTCCTTAGACTGTCAGCACTCCTCAGTGTAAATTGCAACATTATTGCTACAACGTAGTCTTCTCTTTGCTCCCAGCCTGTTGCCTTGGCAACCACCCTCTGTTAAAATCTCAGTTGATTTGGCTTTCCTCCCCTACTATATTTTGATATTGATATAGTCCTTTGTTTGTTCCTGCCTGGACTGGAAAGTGTGCTTTCTTTTGGAAACAGCAGTCATCAGGAGCAGTGTGTAATCCCATCTTCTTGTAGAAAGAACCTTAATTTCTCCCTGACTTATGTCACATACCCCAGTTCCCTCCCTTGTTGTTATTGTCTGCCATTACAATTAAAGAACAGAAAGAAAGATGGAGTGAGTTAACTACCTGCCTCTACCCCATGCCACAGTGTGCAGGAATCAGAATATATACCCCAGCACCTGTATCTGCTTCTCCCTCTGCCTGTCCCAATGAGCCCATCCGAGAGGGGCATTCAAGGGCCCAGGTCTCCTCTGAGGCATAAAAAATGTTGCTGCTCCTGCTTTGCCAGAGACTTCTGGTCCCCCCCCCCCCAAAAAAAATGGTGAGAAACAAAAAAATCCATCCTCTGTTGTTGCTGTCTTTCCCCAAGCACATCTTACAGGGAGTGGGGGAGCAGGAGACTGTAGTACCCTCTCCTGTGGAATCACACCCCCCATCCCCGGAAGAGGATGTTTTAAACCAATAGGAGGGTGACTATGGACGAGGAGGGTTAAAATTACTATGTTAACCCTCATAAGCTCAACAAGTCGTCTGTTCCGCCCAGGGTTGTATTTTTCTTCATAAGGTAAAAAAATAAACAAAAAAGTGTATGTCCTTGGGTGCATCCTTCCACCCATGCATTACTGAGAGATGGAACAGTACTGTGGTTTAGGACATACCTGTACATGCACATATATTATTAAACAAGCAACGCACTGTGTGTTCGAAAGCCAATCAATGTCAACCTGGATGTTACTTAATTGATGGCTGGTTGCCGGGCTACAATACCAGTTGCCAAATGCTAATTGCAAATTAGATGTTATGATGTGCCACTGTCAAGAATGGAACGGCAGTTTGGGTGCTGATTTATTTGGGCCCCCACTAGATGTAGATGGTCAGTTCAAAAAAAAAAAATATATATATATATATATATATATATATATATATATATATATAAAACTAATTTCAATCATGATGCTTATTTGACTGTTTTGGTTTGGCAATGGCAATGAGATAAATATTAATGATGATTGATTATGATGGTGGTAGATTAAAAGAATCCACCCACTCAGGTGGTATTACAATTAGGGTGCACTAGGGTAAAGTACAGTAATAGTGAAGACGATAATCCCTCCAAAGGCAGAGCGAAAGAGAACACCAAATTACATGCACTCTCTAAACTGCCAGTAGTGTAGAAGTGCAACACATAAATGTAACAAGACAACCCTGAGAGATAAACACCACTGTGTGGTATACACTACTAGTAGATACTTCAGTTTAAGAGGCAATGAACAATGAAACTGAATGAAAAATGAATAAGGTAACAATACATTTGAATTGTGCTATATGCAAATATTAAAAATAATTGGGTAGAATAGAAAAGAACCACTTTAAAATTGGTGGTATAAAATCCCACAGCAAGAGCAGACAGTGCCTCTTACATTATTACTGGAGACAGATAGTTTTACTGGACAAACCACTTTAGAACTATCACAAATGGATACAGTAGAGCAAGTCTGTAACACTAAGTGCTTGTGCTACTAAACATTAAAGTGTGATACAGAGGAAAAACATGTCCGGATAAAGACCGGTGTATATGATTAGTGCTGGTACATCAATATATAAATGGTCTGCTCTGCTCTACTATAAACCTGTTGGTAAACTGCACTGTGGGATATGCCTAACGTGAGGGATGCTTGACAACCATTTGTCTATAGGATAATCAAATGCTAAGTTAGCGTGTTTGGGTGCCTAACTGTTAAGCAGATACAGGAGACACCCATTGAAGATAAGGGCCACTCTCTCTGCTCCTGACACATCAGTGGATGTTGTAGAACACACAGGAGTGCCAGTGAATGAGGATCGCAATTAAATTAAAAATACAGCTGATGGTGTAGGAACGCGACCTTTATCGTAGTCAACGTCCACAATTGGACTTACTGAGTCTCCGTATATGTACCAGGTGAACGGATCAGGATGCTCACTTCTCAATAATTTATATTTATAACACTGAAAAAAAAAACTGTTTTCGTGTTTATTTTGTGAACTTTTTTAAAGTAACTGAGTAGGTTGCACTATTGGATCCAGTACATTTGGGGATTCATAATGTTATGTACCTACTCTTTTATGTATCTTGAAATAGGCAACAACTGTAAATATAAAATCTCCCTGAAGTACATTTTATAACGTAAACAAGTATGCCCTGGGGTGAGAGAATTTTAAGAGAGAGCAAAGTACACTACTGTAACTACTCTGTTTTTCATATAATTGCCATGTTGAAGATGTTTTGTGGGGAAAAAAAGAAATTCCTGCACTTTTCTGGCACTTGGAGCAAAGCTGCAGAAATCCCAGATGAAGGTTTTCCAATCAATCTCTTCCATTCTCTAACAATAACCACCAATGTCATCTGAAACCTCACCAAAACCTACAGTAGATACTGTAGGACTATGGAAAATTCCGAGAGGAGAAGTGTTCTCCTACTGTACATTATGTATTCTTTCCTAGTAGAAATTCCTCAATTTTAGTTTCTACTGATCTGGACACTTTAATTTCAAGATCTCCAGAGACTCTATAACTGCTGTGTGAACTAACAATCACTGGCACACACGGGATAATAAATGCATGTACACACTAAATAAAAATTGTCCCTTAGAATGGTTATCCGTATGACAGTCTATATACATCAATAGTGCACTGATGAGTTAATATAGTATTATGGTAGATTTACTTTGAGGACACTTTTTTTATAAGTCAGTTCCACATAGCAAAGAAGGAAATTATAGCCACAGGCAGTGAACTTTAGATTTCCAGATCTTGCAACTTACCAGTAAAGCCTGCAGCATTCTGTGTCAGTGTTTCTCTACTGCCTACAGTAAATCTCTTGATACAGTGTAGTGTTTCACTTACAATTGCATGTGCTTATTCTATTTAAATTACATGTCATATAGTGAGTTTGTCAGCTAACATATTTATAAATAACAAAATAATGACTGTTGGTTTTTCAGTCCTCATTTCTAAGGATTAAAAAAAAAAACCTAAAGAATTACTGTATAACATATACACTGCTACACGATGAAACAATCATGAAATATGTCTTATTAAGAATGATTTTTTTGTCCCAGAAATGTATACTTAATGCTATTGAACCATTTTTTTAAATTATTTTGTATTTTTTTTCCGTACATTTTTTCCGTAGAGATGCCATTATTTATTTGTAGAAGAACTGTAAATATTTTAAGGGTGCATCTATTTTTTAAACACACATATACCCAGCAAGCTCAAGAAACCCCCAAAATTACCACTATATATATATATAATATGTACAGTATATAATTATCAATTGGAGTGCTACTGGGTGTAGCTAAATATATAGAACAAAAAACAAAGAAGCCCAAAGTTACATCCAATATGACAAAAAACTACAGTAAAATACCTATATATCTCTTGAAAAAAGGGTCATTTAGTTAAACCCTTTGGTCAACGCATTTTAATCCTGCAAGCCACGTAAAGGCATGACCAAATATTGCAGGTCCTAACACTGTTTCTCCAGGTAGGTCGCGCGCAGAATATTTCACAATGTGAACATGAAAAAGATAAAAAAACACACAATAGTGCAACCAATAAAGTAATGGGCTATGGCTCTAGGTAAATGTAGGCCAGTCCTACTCACAGATTAGATGCAGATATGCAGTGTGGCATAGATCCAATCTCTCTCACTGACAGGAGCTATTATGATCAGGCACTCGAATACGATAGACAGGAGGACTCCCAGGTAAGTTCATACAAATAGTAAAAAGAAGAATTCTCATAGGGCAAGATTGTATGCAAAAAGTTGTATTATGCAAACAAAGAATAGGAGATACACTCACATTTTTGTAAATGTGTAACATACAACATACAGGGTCTTTGGCAATCACCCTGGTCCCTTTGTGGCGTTCGGCATTTGCTGCAAGCGTGTTCCCGCGCGTATCTGGAAGGGATGTCTGTTTTGGGCGGCAGCTTGGTGGAGAGTGACGCGTCTCGTCTTACAGGTGTGGCTCCAGGGGAAATGTCAGGCACCTACTCTGGTATTTATCTTGAAATAGGCAACAACTGTAAATATAAAATCTCCCTGAAGTACATTTTATAACGTAAGCAAGTATGCCATGGGGTGAGATAATTTTAAGAAAGTGCGAGGTACAGTACTGTACTACTCTGTTTTTCATATAATTGCCATGTTGAAGATGTTTTGTGGGGGGAAAAAGCAATTCCTGCACTTTTCTGGCACCTGGAGCAAAGCTGCAGAAATCCCAGATGAAGATTTTCCAATCTTTCTCTTCCATGCCACTTCAAGGCATGACCAAATATTGCAGGTCCTAACACTAACTTATTACAATTCTTATTTACCTCTATAGTTAGAGGAAGAATTATCGCATTGGATCTGTCCCAACCAGCTGCATGAAAGAACTGCTTACTTGGAAAGTGGGGAGGGGTGAGCTTAAACACTGGGAGGGAGGAGCCACTAACTTCCAAAACAGCTGAGACCAGCTGGACAAAGTTAATAAACACACAGATACCCAGCAAGCTCTAAGAAACCCCCAAAATTACCACATTTTATATATATATATATAAATATATATATATATATATATATATATATAGAGAGAGAGAGAGAGAGAGAGAGAGAGAGAGAGAGAGAGAGAGAGCTACTGGGTGTGGCTAAATGTATACAACAAAAAAGAAAGAAGCCCAATCTCCCAGTTTTCACTCTTCAGCATAGGGGTGTGTTTTATACATTTACTTACTTTTGGTATATAAATGGGTGAATGGAAAGAGGGGAGTGTATGAGGGGGTGAGGATGGAGGGGAGAAGTTGGAAGGGGAAAATTGAGGGATTGGGGGAGGGAGAGAGGGGTGAAAGGAGTAGAAATGAGGGAAAGGCAGGGGAAAGTGGTGGGAAAAGGAATGATATAGATTGGACTTGATGTGATCCAAAGGGAATGTGGACTAAAAGACCAGAAGGAAAAGGGGGCTACACACTACCCTTTCCTAAATCTGTCTCAGCGTCTCCCTGCTGAAATCACTCTCTTGGCTTCCTATCGAATTCTATCAAATCCCACATCTCACACTCAGTTCTCCTCCTCACTTTTAAAGTGACCAAAATCACCAAAGTCTAGATCCAGAAAGTCTCTCTAAAACATAACATTTGAATCTATCTTCTCCCAATAGAGATGAAGAAATGCATTCTAAACCCATAATAGTCAATGAACAAGGATCCTTGTTATGTATATTGGAGAAATGTCTACAGGGGGAGTGTGGTAATGCGTTGCCGGGCCTGGTAAGAAAAGGGTTAACATATACTTGCAAAGTCCTGGGTGCCAGTGATCGGATAGTAATGTCCATGTGCCAGAGTTCAAGGATAGGAGAGAGCAGAGTAGTGGTGTCCGTAAGCCAATGTTCAAGGGTTGGAGAAAGCAGCGTAGTGAAGTCCGTAAGCCAAGGTTCAAGGGCAGGGGAAGGCAGAGTAGTCAAATCCAAAGCAGTAAGTTCAAGCCAGGGGAATCCAAACAGAATCAGGGACAGGAAACAGCGCTGGAACAAACAAGGGAGATAGGCATAGACACTGCACACACAGGAGGCACAGGAAAGCTATGCAGAGCAATGAGTAAGTGGACAGAGTGGTGTTATAAAGGAAGGAGAGATGGGAGGAGTAGAGGGTTGAGAGAGAGAGTTTGCAGGGATAGGTCAGAGAGAGCAGGGGAGGAGACAAAGGAATAATTAAGGGATATGGCTTGTAAGCCACGGGGGGGGTGGAGCTAGACGGCAAATAACTGGAGCGTGTGCGCGCGCCCTCTATAATGGTTTTAAGCGCATGCACCGCACGTGTCACGGAACTTGAGGGAGGCACGCCGGGGACCGCAGGTGCCTCGGAGGGGTACCAAGGATCATGACTGCACGCGCACATTGCGGAGAACGCGCAGGTGGCCTGAACGCACGTCAGGGCATGCCATTCGCGCCGCAGAGGAACGGCCGCGAGGGAGAGAGCGAGGGAGCAGGGAAGAGGGAGGGCTAGAGGCAGTGGAAACAGAGGTGATGGGGACACGAGTCCCCCGATCCGTCACAGTATCCCCCCCTTGAGGATCGGACTCTGGACAATCTTGCCATGGTTTTTGAGGAAACTTCCGGCGAAACTGCCTAAGGAGCGTTGGGGTGTGAATGTGGTGAAGATGGTATCCAGGAACGTTCCTCTGGTCTATAGCCCTTCCAGTGGACAAGGAATTGTAAACTGCCTCTGGACTAACGGGAATCGAGTATGGAGTGGACCTCATACTCTTGTTGACCTTGAATGGTGACAGGGTTTGGTCTTTGGGGACGATCAGGAAAATGAGCACTTTGGATAACCGATTTGAGTAATGACACATGGAACACTGACGGGATCCTCATGGTGGAGGAAAGTACCAAATGATACGCGACGGGGTTGATCCTCTCAAGGATTTTAAAAGGACCCAAGAATCTTGGAGACAATTTCTGAGAAGGAGTCTTGACCCTTATATTTTTAGAGGATAACCATACACTGTCTCCGGGTTTAAACGATGGACCCGCTTGACGTCGCCGATCTGCCTTTGTTTTTTGTCTTTGAACATCAGTCTATTGGGTTTTTAGAATATTTTCCAAGAGTCTTGGAGAGTGGAAACATGAGAATCCACTGCAGGAACACCAGAAGGGAGGGAGGGAGGAGAGGGGAAGACTGCTAGGATCCAAAATTGATGAAGAAAGGTGACTCTTGCGTAGACTCATTTTTTAAGGAGTTAATAGCAAACTCAGCCCAAGGTAATAGGTCCACCCAGTTATCTTGGGACTCGGAGACGAAACATCTGAGATACTGCTCGAGGGACTGATTCATTCTTTCTGTTTGACCGTTGGTCTGAGGGTGATAGCCCGAGGAAAATAGAAGAGAAATACCAAGTCTCTGAGAAAACGCACGCCAAAACTTAGAAATGAATTGAGAACCTCTGTCAGAAACAATTGAAATAGGTACACCGTGTAATCTAAACATTTCTTTAGAAAAAATGTCGGCCAGAGTAGCTGAATTAGGAAGACCCTTGAGGGGTACAAAGTGTGATTGCTTGGAAAACCTATATACTACAACAAGGATGGTATTCAACCCTTTAGAATTGGGGAGTTCCACAATAAAGTCCATAGAGATGTGTTTCCAAAGTTGTTCCGGAATGGGGAGGGGCATGAGGAGACCAGAGGGTTTGTGACGGGCTGACTTACTCTGGGCACAGACCGGACAAGCACTGGTGAAGTTGAAAATGTCCTTGTTCATCTTAGGCCACCAAAAAGTCCGTTTGATAAGATCAGCTGTCCTCTTGAAGCCTGGATGACCGGCCGACCTTGAAGAATGCCCCCAAAGAAGAATCTTGTGGCAAAAACGTGGAGCTGCATACAAGCATCCCTCTGGCACAATAAATCTCCTGGGGATGTGAACCTGGGCTTTGTTAATTTCCTCCAAACCATCAAAATTATTGGCGGAGATAATACATTTGGCGGGAAGAAGTGACTCAGTGGATTCGTTAGAGTCATTCTCCGTAGCGAACTGGCGAGAGAGAGCGTCCGCCTTAATATTTTTGGTACCGGGAATATAAGAAATGGTATAGTTGAAACGAGAGAAGAACAGTGCCCAATGAGTCTGGCGGGATCCTAATCGATGAGCCCCTCAATATACAGTAAGTTTTTGTGATCACGGAGGATGGAAATAGGCTCCTTGGTACCTTCGAGAAGATGCCTCCATTCCTGGAGAGCCAATTTAATGGCCAAAAGCTCACGGTTCCCAACATCGTAATTCCTCTCAGCCGAGGAGAACTTCAGAGAAAAGAATCCACATGGATAGAGTTTCTCCTGTGGAGTGGTTCTCTGAGAGAGTACTGCACCAGCTCCCGCATCGGAGGCGTCAACTTCTAGCGTGAAGGGAAGAGAAGTGTCAGGCTGCTAGGATGGGTGCAGATACAAAGGCTTTCTTGAGGAATTCGAACGCTTCTATGGCTTCGGGAGACCAAGTAGTCGGATCCGCACCTTTCTTGGTTAAGGCGGTAATAGGTAGAGCGATGGTAGAGAAATTACGGATGCACTTCCGGTAATAATTGGCAAAGCTAAGGAAGCACTGCATGGCCTTGAGAGAATTCGGCAAGGGCCAGTCGAGTACAGACTTCAATTTCTCAGGATCCATAGTAAAGCCTTGGATAGATATAATATAGCCTAGGAAGGCTGTAGACATCAGATGGAACAAGCATTTCTCCATTTTAGCATAGAGGCGATTAGCACGAAGCCTAGAGAGTACCAGTTTGCTATGGCGAATGTGCTCTTCTAAGTTCTTAGAGAAAAGGAGGATGTCGTCCAAATATACGATAACGAACGTCCCTAAAATGTCCCAAAAGATATCGTTCATGAACTCTTGGAAAATGGCAGGAGCATTGCACAGTCCGAAGGGAATTACTAAATACTCATAATGTCCAGAACGCATGTTAAACGTGATTTTCCATTCATCCCCATCTCTTATTCCAATAAGATTATAAGCCCTTCTTAAATCGAGTTTGGAGAATATAGTTGCTCCTTGTAGACGGTCGAAGAGTTGAGAGATTAAAGGGAGAGGGTATTGTTTTTTTACCGTAATTTTGTTAAGCCCACAAAAGTCGATACAAGGTCTTAGGGAGCCATCCTTCTTCTTCACTAAGAAGAAGCCTGCCCCGGCGGGGGAGGTAGAATTGTGGATGAATCCTTTCTCCAAATTCTCTTTGATATAAGTCGTCATAACATTTGTCTCTGGTACCGACAGGGGATACGACTTAGATTTATGGAGAATGGTTCCTGGAAATAAATCAATAGGACAATCGTAGGGGCGATGGGGAGGTAATATCTCAGCTTGTACTTTGTTGAAAACATCTAAATACTTGTGAAATACCGTTGGCAGAGCGGACAAGTTAGAGGAAGTGATGTCCAGGCCAGCGAGCACGGCAGCAGGAGGAGTAACCGACTTCTCTGAGGTGGTAGACCATTGGATGGGTAAGACATCGGTCAAATCAATACGTGGATTGTGAAGCTGCAGCCATCGTAATCCAAGAATATCCTGGACAGTAGGAGAATGAAAGACATCGAAGACCATTACCTCTTTATGGCCATCCGTGGTGGTCAGGGTAAGTGGAATGGACTCCAAAATAATGAAGGCTGGTTGAAGCGGGCGTCCATTGATAGCTTCCAAGCCAATGGGCGATCTTTTCTTAACCAAAGGAATTCGGTTCTTGCAGGCGAAGGTGTGATCAAGAAGTTACCTCCAGACCCGGAGTCAATGAAAGCTTTCACTTCTATTTGAAGATCAGGACCTGTCAGCGTTACAGGGAGCATAAGTTTCTTAGGTAGTTCCTTAGGGAGAGAGGGGCAGGGAGAGATAGTACCCAGTAGAAGCCCCTCTACCTTTACTGGGCATTCCCGTTTCCCGGCTTCAAGCGACAGTTTCGGAGCCGATGCTCAGGAGAACCGCAATAATTGCAGAGACCCTCCTCATGATGACATGCTTTCTACGGAGCCCGAAGTTATTGGCTACCGATCTGCATCGGTTCAGGAGCATCCAACGCAATGAAGGGCGAAGGAGAAGGCCTGTGAGAAACAGAAGGAGGGGGGAGAGAACGAGAACAGTGACGCTCATGTCATCGTTCTTGGGTACGTTTATCCATACGGATGCTGAGTGCAATGAGTTCCTTAAGGGAGGTAGGCTGAGCGTGAGCTGCGAGGTCATCCTTTAGAGTGTCGGACAAGCCGTGCCAATATGCTGCGGCAAGAGCCTCGTCGTTCCATTGGGTCTCTGCGGCGATGGTGCGGAACTCCACCGCGTATCTGGCAGCTGACTTCCGAGCCTGCGTGATATGGAACACAGAAAAAGCAGCAGTCTCCCTACGTGCTGGTGTGTCAAACACCTGTTAAAACTCATGCCTAAACTTGGGATAGTCTTGGGTTAACTCACGTTGATGTTCCCAGAGGGGAGAGGCCCAAGTGAGAGCGTCGCCAGTGAGTAAGGCGTAAATGTAAGCACCTTGGTACGGCCAGTAAGGAAGAGGGAGGGGGACATCTCAAATTGAACCTCGCATTGGTTCAAGCATCCTCGGCAAGCAAGAGGGTCCCCTTGGTACCATTGGGAGGTGGTATACGTGGCCCAGGATTGCTCATAGCTACAGGAACAGAGGGTGATGGGGCAGCTGGGGTTTCCCAGAGAGACAAGATGGCAAGCTGTTTGATTACTGACAAATTGCAACTGTTCCACGGAAACAACTTGGCCCACCTCAGGGTGGTCTGCATTTGTTGGGCTCTGCATAATGTAACGCCTGTATGCACGCAGACCTGGCCAGTCCCCAGTACTGAGGTGGGTAAGGGTATAACACGCACCCACAGCAGTGATTGCGTGCTGGAAGTGTGGTAATGCGTTGCCGGGCCTGGTACGAAAAGGGTTAAAGTATACTTGCAAAGTCCTGGGTGCCAGAGATCGGATAGTAATGTCCATGTGCCAGAGTTCAAGGATAGGAGAGAGCAGCGTAGTGGTGTCCGTAAGCCAAGGTTCAATGGCAGGAGAAGGCAGAGTAATCAAATCCAAAGCAGTAAGTTCAATCCAGGGGAATCCAAACAGAAGCAGGGACAGGAAACAGCGCTGGAACAAACAAGGGAGCTAGGCATAGACACTGCACACACAGGAGTCACAGGAAAGCTATGCAGATCAATGAGTAAGTGGATGGATTGGGGTTATAAAGGAAGGAGAGCCAATAGGAGAGAGGGGAGGAGTAGAGGGTTGAGAGAGAGAGTTTGCAGGGATAGGTCAGAGAGAGCAGGGGAGGAGACAGGGGAATAATTAAGGGATATGGCTTGTAAGCCATGGGGGGCGGAGCTAGATGGCAAATAACTGGAGCGTGTGCCCTCTGTAAGGGTATTATGCGCGTGCACTGCATGTGTTACGGAACGTGAGGGAGGCAATGCCGTGGGGGCGTTCGGCAATGGGGGTGAAAGAGACGGAGAGACAAAGGAGCAAGGTAATGTGGAGGCTGAGGGAATAGAGACACGCTGGGGACCGCGGGTGCCGCGGAGGGGTACCAGGGATCGTGAACGCGCGTGCACATTGCGGAGAACGCGCAGGTGGCCTGAACGCGCATCAGGGCATGCCAACCACGCCGCAGAGGAACGGCCGCGAGGGAGAGAGCGAGGGAGCAGGGAATAGGGAGGGCTAGAGGCAGTGGAAACAGAGGTGACAGGGACACGCTGGGAAGCGCGAGTCCCCCGATCCGTCACACATGCTGGGTACATGCTGCAAACATTTCAGCGAAATTTCTGCAGAGACTAATGGTTCATTGGATTAACACAGCAGGGGTCCCTGGCAGTCCCATTCAGTTTGAATGGGACTGCCAGGGACCCCCCGCCGTTAATCCGATGGGCCATTAGTCTGTCTGCAGAAATGTCACTGAAATGCTGCAGCATGTACCCAGCATGTACCCAGTATGTACCCAGCATGTACCTGGGTCTTTTTGGTGATTTCTCCAGATTTGTTTTAGAATGCTCATCGGCACTACAGTCGATAGACTATGTAAACTCTAACCATAAGTGATATTGTGATAATGCTCCAAGAAACGTGTGCTTAATGCACAAGTCATCCTTCCAATATATTGGAGACTGCACATAGATGAAATCATATAAATCACATATGTGGACAGACAGTTGACAAAACCCATAACTGGATGTACAGAATGATTGGTAAAGGAACATATACTATCTGTGGTTTTAAGATGATTACAAGTGAGACAACGGCTTCGACCACATTTGAAATTCCAACTAGGTAAAGACCTCATAGGTATCAAACCCATATTGGTTTGTTTTAATTTACTTGGAGCCAAAACGCTCTCAGGGGCTCGTATATGCTAAACTTTGAAAAGTGCTTTATAGCACTATAAGTTTCTTTTAGTGCAATCTTGCAAAGCACCTATTAAAGGGCAATATCACACTAAAACTGATTTTTATAGTACTATAACAATTTGGCTAGAACAAGTGATGCAATAATCCAAAAAAATGCCCCAAATCACATTAAACTGCTGTAGCCCTCTTTCCCCCTAGGGTAGAGAGTCTTCGGGTGCTGGCTTTACCTGTTGGCTGCTGAATATCCCAAACCTCCGCCACGGGGAGCCCAGGGTGATATAATAATACAACTTGGTACAGCGCCTCCACCTGGGAGGGATCCCAACATAGTAGCAGGAGCCCCTCACAGGAACCACAATACTGATATCCACTATCCACACACAGTATATGATAATAATAACCTTTACTTGAGAACATGTAAATAGGCAGTGCTAAGCAGATAATAATACTAGTGGTTACAGCTACCTCTTCAGCCTCGCAAGGTCTTATCCCACACTGTGTAACCCACACCGTGTCCACAGGAGCTGACGGGCCCTCGGGCACCCAACCTCACTGGTGTCCATGAGAATAACAATCCCACCCCTTTACAGTATGTGGTCAGCTCTGCCACTATGGTGTGTACTTTGTTGGTGAACTTAAAGATATAGGTACCTGCCGGGTGCTCTAGCACCCGGGCACGCTGATTGGTAGCTGCACAGGATCCGCCAATCAAGCAATGCTTCTGCTTCAGTGGTGGGTCCTCCTCTGCATGGGTGGTATCCAGCTGGAGTGCCCCACTTATAGACAGTCTTGGTATCTTGCCAAGTGATCTGAGCCTAAACCACTCTACACAGGCTCTGCAGCGATGTAGCTGTGTCCCTGCTTCTAATCAGCTAAAGGGACATGTCCCTACCTAAGGGGACAGTCCCTGTAGCTGCCACAATACTAATATGGGAGTCGGGGCCTATTGGAGAGTTTCTGGCCTAGTGCAGGGCCCAAAGACGCCCTGCACATACACCCTCCCCAAACCTGTGTCCCAGCATCGACTGACTCACCAGCCCTAGCGTGCCAAACCTCTCTCCTGGCTGCCTATGATCCTGGCAGCCCTATTGGCCTGTTGCGCCCATGTGACTGCATGCCCCTATGCTTGCTGGGGGCTGTAGTCCCCGTGGTGCCTCTTCCCTAGTGTCGCAGCATGCACCTAAATTACTGCACATGCGCGCCCTTCCCTGGTGTGGCCGCCAGCTAAAGGGACTGTTCTGCGTATGTGCCAGCTTTGCGCGTGCACAATACAATTACCAAAATGGCAGCGCCCTGCATAGGGAGGCGCCGGAGCCTCTGGTGATCCGAACACCATTCCCATTCGCCAATAACACCATCCACAGCAGCGGAGGTAAGGGAGGGAAACACAGGAGGACCGGGGAACCAGAGGGGGACCTGGCTACACTGCTATTCACTAAACTTCGATATGCATATAGTACTATAAAAACTTACAAACTTTTCTCGCCAGCTAAAAGGTGGTGCTAAAGGAATTGCAATATGCATAACAAGTAGTTTCTTTTATTTTAACCGCATAAGACTGATACCAGAGGCCTGTTGAGAACCCGGAGAGGAACCACAGGGACCCAATATATACAGTAAATATATGATGTGGTGGGTTCTGGGGTTAGAACTTGCTGGGATTGTGCTCACCCAGCCCACTTTTTAAGTAGCAGGTTTTTCCATGTACCTGTGCAGGACAGGTCCACTGAGACCATTCTCCCTCCACTGCAGAGGTGCAGAGATAAATGAAAATTTTCACAGATCGTGTTCAGACTTGCATACTTGTCATGCTGTGAATTGGCTGCAGTCTTATGACGCTTTGGCCAAAGGGTTTAACTAAATTACCCTTAATTTTACCCTTATGTTTGGGTACAAATGACCTTTTTCAGTAGTACTCAAATGTATTTACCTAGATACACCAACAACAGTGCATTCATATAGAATATATCTCCTGAAGATATCAGTATATAGTGACTTATACTAATCTGGATGCTTCTTTGCATAACTTAGAGCACTGGCTTAGGAGAAGGTTCTATGCTTTCGTTCATATTGTATGTCCCTTATACTTTAAAAACAGCACTGCAACATGGTTTGAAAAGTGTTAACACATACCGGCACCCCATACCGGGGCCTCTAACTTGGGAAGCAGGGGGTCCCAAAGGTTGAAATTAATGCGGTTCAGCCCCAGCAACCCCCTGCTTCAATACTGTGTTATTAAAATAAAATATAAACAGCTTCATTACCTTAGTGGCTAGCCGCTAATGTAATGGAGAGGTTAAACCAGAGTACCTGGTTTGTTGGGGAGAGAGGGGGTGGGTGAAGGGGCAGTTTTCCCAGGGTGGGTAGCCTACCAGGATGGTTATGGGTGGTGTTAACCCTATTCATTACCGTAGGCGGTAGTAGCCACTATGGTAATGAAGGGATTAACTCCTCCCACAGCCTTCCCCATAGGCTTAACCACCCACCCTGGGGCAACTTCAACCTTTAACCTCTTTATTACCTTAGAAGTTAGCCCCTAAGGTAATGAAGCACAGGGTCTCCAGAGCTGATTTTAATTCGTCACCTCGGGTGACACCCAGATTCAATCCGATGTACTATGAATACATTTTTACCATCAGAGTCACATCACGGATCCCATCTCACCACCGTTCAGGTGGCGGGATCAGAACCTGCAAGTTGCAGCCATAATGTGAATCTTAGCGCTCCCTGAATAACTCGATTTGTCAAAAAATTAGAGTTTGAGTATTTTTAAAGCTACTGCTTGGTTTTTATTGGCAGGAGCGCGACCGATCGGGAAGAAGTAGTTTTGAGTGAGTTTTGCATGCTATCGGAGCTTTCTGAATAGAACTATTCATCGCAAGGGCTGTACAAACGACACATGGTCATTCCTTAAGGGTGGAGGAAAGGAGATTTCACCAGCAACAAATGAAAGGGTTCTTTACAGTAAGATAACCTAGTAACCTTGGGGACAGGAAGATTGGGGAATGGTAGGGAGGGGATGTAACCCCTGCTCTGATATTTCTAGTATGGATACAGTGATATTCCCATTGTATTGCAATATTAAGAACAAAGAGAGAAAGAACCTGGTAAATTGAAAGCACTCAAGTACATAAATGTATTAATTATAATATTAAAAATAATATTTATTAGAAATCTAATTAAAATAAAGGGGTATAAATAGAAACACAATGAATTCTGAATAGTATAGGTCAGTAGTACTAATAAGCACAAAACAAGGATAATGTAACACCTTGATAATTATCAAGGGTCAATGTCAGTCATAATGAACTACAGTAATATCCACTTGACTATGACTAGCTTGATTCCTTCATAGGGAGATAATGTTCTTGTATTAGCAACACTAGATTTAGATAACCCTTTGAGTTGTCTTTGTTACGATGGCAAGTTCACAATAATGAACCTACCCATACAATGCTATTTAAACAGTTGGAGTGGTTAACTTAGTATGGAAAAAATGGTTACATTTAACTCCTGACCTTAGTACCTGCACTACACTATGATTAAAAGAGTTAATAGTGTGACTCCAGTTAACATTCACTGTGGTCATCTTATTATATTACCAGTCAATAAAAACAGTGGAATTAGTGGAGTCTCAAATCCTTATTTCACTCTTAGGCCGAGTCCATAGAAGGACAGGCCGCGCTGAGCCATGTGGATGCTCCGCGCTGAGCCCCTGCATCCTCCATGAGGATGTCTTTAGAGGGGGCTCACACGAGCCTGCGCAGGCATGCTGAGGCGCTGTATTTTTCAGCCGACAGCCAAACTGTTTTTCAGAGCGCTGTCGGCTGAAAACATCCAATCAGCGCAGAGCAGCGTCAACATCACGGCGCCGTGACATCGGCGCCGTGACGTTGACGTCGGTGCGTCGCAGGCGATTGGCCCAGCGACATCACTGCCCCACCTCCCTCAGTCTTCCCCCGCCTCCCGATCGCGCCCGCTGGCTCGCCTGCATGGGCATGAAATCGCGCAGATTTCAGCAGGCGAGCCTCAGCGTCAGCGCGGTCCAGCCCTGAGAACCCCTCTATGGCCCCAGCCTTACTCAGTCAGAATTTGCTGGCCCACTAGTTTCTGATCAGGACCCAAATATGTGAACAACTATATAGTAAATGTTCGCTAAGATAACTACATGTTAGACTAAATTAGCACGGCTAATACTGTAGATCATAGCTGTCTAAAGGGTTTGCGTGCTAGTATAATATCCTGAGGCTGTCAGCAGTAGGAGTGTTACCCGAATAATCTGTGTGCTAGTGCTGACAGCCTCACGGCTGATAACAAACTTTCTCTCATTGCTATAGCTACACACATTGTAGCAAGCAACCTCTGTCAGTCCAGCCAATTTAAGACGGACCATCTTTAGCAACATTATAGCTACAAACTTTGTAGCTAGCTATACTATGCTGACATAAATGTATGCCTTGCATTCAGCTATTAGAATAAAGGTAACACTCTATGGCTTAAAAATATATACTTTCCTTTTTGAAGGATATTTGTCCATTTGCGCAATATGGTTACAACTGTTTCCTAATCATATCAAGGAAGGAAATGTGGAAATAGCCCATAGAATCTAATCAGGAGTTTATACTAGCACGCAAACCCTTTATACAGCTATGATCTACAGCAAAGTGGGGGGTGCTCCCCGAGGGGGGCACGAAATTCGCTGCAGTATTAGCCATGCTAAATTAGTCTAAGATCTAGCTATCTTAGCGAACATTTACTATATAGCTGTTCACATATTTGGGTCCTGATCAGAAAATAGTGGGCCAAAACATTCTGACCGAGTAAGAGTGAAATAGGGATTTGAGACTCCACTAATTCCACACTTTGTATTGACTGGTAATATAATAAGCTGACCACAGTGAATGTTAATTGGAGTCACACTATTAACTTTTTTAATCATTGTGTAGTACAGGAACTAAGGACAGGAGTTAACTTTAACTACCTTTCCCATGCTGAGTTAACCACTCCAACTGCTTAAATAGCATTGTATGGGTAGGTTCATGATTGTGAATTTGCCATCTTAACAACCACAACTGAAAGGATTATCTAAATCCATGTTTTGTACATATTAGTACTACTGGCTTATACTATTCAGAATTCATTGTGTTTCTACTTATACCCCTTTATTTTAATTAGATTTCTAATAAATATTATTTTTAATATTATAATTAATACATGTAAGTACTTGAGTGCTTTCAATTTAAGAAGGTTATTTCTCTCTTTGTTCTTTCTTTACAGTAAGGGCAGTTAAAATGTGGAATTCATTACCCATGGAGACTGTGATGGCAGATACAATAGATATGTTAAAAAAAAAAATATTGGACATCTTTTTGAAAAGGTAAACAAATAAGTAAATGTGGAAAGGATGTTGATCCAGGGAGTCATCTGATTGGCAATTCATGGAGTCAGGAAGAAATTTATTTTTCCCTTTATGAGATATCATTGGATGATATTTCACTAGTGTTTTTGTTTGCCTTCCTCTGGATCAATATACTGTAAGTACGGATAAAGTATCTGTCGTTTAAATTTAGTATACAGTAGGTTGAACTTGGTGGACTTATGTCTTCTTCAACCTCATCTACTACATGTACTGTATGTAACTATGTAACAATGTAATGAAAGAGAAAAAAGCACAACCACAGTAGTTTTTAAAACTGCCTGCATTTTGCCTTCAGCTGTGGGAGGTTAATCAATTCTTAAATAGACATCAGCTCTCTCCCCAAGCACTGCTTCCTACCCTGATATATTTTAAAATAATAATATGCCTATAGTGAGGAAAACCAGTAAGGCTGGAGAGGCTGCACCCAGGCCCTCTGGCCCAACACCCTCTCACAATAGTGACACCAGCTTCGGCCCTGTGCCTACAACATCCAGTGCCCTGGCTGCATCTCCCCACCTCCAGCTTAATGCTTGTAGCTTTATCTGCATTTTTGGCACAGTTAGTCGCAGCAGGCCAAAGTCTGTGGCTGAACCTGCATGATGCATGGGGTGAAGTGGCTTATGTTATCTGACCAGGGCAATGAGGCAGACCTAAGAACTGTGGCTGGACTAATAGTAGTTATCCTCTGCCGTAGTAGCAACCAATAAGATGTACAGGAATGGATTTATCGTTCCACAATCAGATGGCACACATGGACATTGCAGTAGGAGAATCTATGTCCCCATTGAACCCTATGTAGGGATGGCCACATGGATCATTCTGTCCAACATGCCCCCCTTCCTCCCAGTCAGCTCCATGCACCTGGACTGGCAAGCCATGGGAGACACAGCCTCCGTTTAAAAAAAAAAAAAAACCTTAGGCTGTAGGGTTAGGGCACTGAGGCATATGCTCTCATTTAGGTGACAGGTGTACCTGCTGCTGAAAGGGAGTTCACAGTCTGTGGATGGGTCTTTTAGGGTGCCCTACAGGGCAAAACATGCAGGGTGTATTCTGGCCCTGTTGAGGTGAGGTGCTGCATGTGTAAAGAGATTGGGCAAGCTTTTAAGAGCTGCCCCAATGGACATATGAAGACTGCCCCAGATCCTGCACCCACTCCTCCAGCAGTTATAGCCCTCTGTCCCAGTGAGCCCCTCACATCAGGCCCCCCAATGCTTGATGTGGCCACAGGAGAGGTCACTGCTCTGGTAGAGACTTCAGTTCCTTCCCCACAAAAAAGGAGGATGAAAAAGGCTACACAGTCATTCTCAAACCCTGTCTCCCCGAAAACACACTCTACATCCAATAAAATAATCTCTCAGGTGGCAGTCTAGCATGATGAAATTCTCACAGAGGAGACAGTAGTACCCTCTCTTGGGGAACCACCCATCAGAATGAGAACATTGATTACTAACAGAAGGATGGTTGAGGACAAGGAGGGTGAACAATATTATAGTTACCCTCTTAAGACTCTAAAGTGGAACGTGGTGTCCATGCTTCTGGGGGTGGGCTGGTCCAGTGCAGTCATTTTCAGCAACCAGCCTTAGAGTAAAGTGCCTTATCTAAAGAATGCTTTTTTTAGAGAGCAGGGGGTCAGTCATGATCACCCTCTCATTGTGCCACGTATGATTTGCAGATGACATTGTTATTTTTCCATGAGTCCAGAAGACCTTAGCAATAGTGCCCAATGTCATGCAGTAGCTGCAAAGGCAAATAAGATTGGATCTTGCATAAAACGAGAATGAATGGAAGGGAAGTAGGCATAATTAATCTTCCCTATAAAGTATTATAAGATCAAACCTTGAATATGGAGTACAATGTTTGTCATCACTCCTTTAAAAAGACATTAAACAGTAGAACTTTAAAAGGTGCAGAGAGGAGCAACCACGTTAATAAAGGGGATGGAAAATCTTACTTATGAGGAGAGGCTAGCTAATTTAGATTTGTTTACATTAGAAAAGAGGTGTGTAAGAAGGGATATGATAAGTATTTACAAATATATTTGGGGACCTTTCAAAATAAATATTAATTCCAAGGGCAATGCAAACAACACAGGGACATTCCTTAAGGTTGGAAGAAAGGAGATTTCACCAACAACAAAAGAAAGAGATCTGTACAGTAAGGGCAGTTCTAATGTGGAATTCATTAGCCAGAGAGACTGTGCTGGCAGATACAATAGATATTTTCAAAAAAAGGTTTGACATCTTTTTAGAAAGGAAAGGTATACAGGGATATACTAAATAAGAAAATATGGAATCAAGGGAGAAATCGGATTGCCAATATTAGTAGAGATGGGCGAATCCACCCAAATCCATTTCCTGGATTTTCACTGATGTTATCCCCAAAATCTGTTTAGCGGCGTAAAATCCAGAAAAAAATTGGGAGTTTTCAATCCACGCGGATTCTTCAAAATCTGCCATTGGATACAACCCATGGACGGATTTGTAGAATCCAATACGTGGATTCAGCAAACCATTGAGGAATTCTCCAATTCTGTCCATGAGTTGCAGAATCGTGGAGTGTATTGGTAATAATAATAGAAAAATGCAAAAAGCGAATACCTTTTTAACATTGGTTTGCTGAAATCCATGGACCAAAGGAACTGTCCGATCCGCTGTGCATCAAAATTCTCAAAAAAAAAAAACTGTCCATCTCTAATTATTTGGTGTCAGGAAGATATTTAACTTTCCCCTTATCAGAAACCTTGGCATGATATTTCATTGGGGGATTTTTTGTTTGCTTTCCTACTGTAAATACAAATATAGGATATGTATCTGTCATCTAAATTTAGCATAGGTTGAACTACAGTATATGGGCATATTTCTACAGAAACGAAACCCATATTTATTTTTAAACCAGGAAAAGTTGACAGATGAAATTAATGCATTTATGTGTGATTTCCTGATGCATCAACAACAGCTTTGATAAATAAAACGTGCTCATGTTTAACAGAAGCAAAACTGTTACTCCAAGTATTCTATGCCTATTTATAAATCATATTACTTGATGCTTCACGAGCACATGACAAAAAATTTACTTATACAGTACATAGACACAGTTCCAAATTAAACAACTCTCTTGTATGTAGCCCTGTGTGGTTTTGGGCTATATTTCTACTCTCCTCCTTGAAGTAATCCCTGTGTAAGGGCAGGTTGCCAGGAGATATCATGGGTTTCCCCCACCTCAAGCAATTGCACTGAGGAAGTGAAGGCAGGTCACCTGACTCTGTGTCCAATCAAGAGACACTTGGGCGGTGCCTGTTGAAACTACGTAGGATATTGCAGTTCCTATTTTAGGGCAGTTGAGTTGAGTAGTAGAAGAGGAGTAGCAGTTGGAGGAGTGAGAGAGTTAGAGTGCAATAGGTGGACCATATACCTCCTACCCTGCATAGGTGTTAGGGGAAGAGCTAGGTCCACTCTGGGTGGCCCTAGGCCCAGAGTGGAGTCAGTGGACATCCTAAAGGAGGACAGCTGGCTGTGTGCAACTGCCTGCAACTGTATGCTGTGTATGCTGTGAAAGAGTACAAAGAAGAAGAAGCAGGCACACGGTCTTACTCAAAAGGAGGTTTAGTATGCCATAAAGTCAAACGTTTCGGCAGTCAAATACTGCCTTTCTCAAGGTGAAGGCCGTATTTGACTGCTGAAACGTTGGACTTTATGGCATATTAAACCTCCTTTTGAGTAAGACCGTGTGCCTGCTTCTTCTTCTTTGTACTGGAACATTTGGGACTACAGGAGCTCCCCAGGACCAGCACACCGGCAGCTAAGTACCCCACCTCTATTACCATTGATATTGAATGCGTGTCTCCTCCTCTGTCTATGCTGTGAAAGAGACAATAAAGAGACTGCACTTTTATACAAGCGCCTGCCTGAGAGTGGAGTATATCAGGAGTAGGGGGAGACAATTCTTCTACAGGTACTCCACCCCATACTGCTGGGGGCTGCAGGAGATGGAGGCGCTGCACCAGTGAGGAGAACGGAGGCACAACCCCAGAAACCTGTCCTGTCTTCCCCGATGTCACCACGGGAGACTCAGGGCCCCCTGTTGCCAGCAGGTACGCACAACACTGAGACATGTAGCCTGAGCTTAATACACCCTTGGACACCCTATGTGAGATTCGGTGGGGTAACCGGGTTACTGTACATGTATATGAGACAAAGATTTATACTGCAACCATGTGATACAGTATATAAGCCCCATTGTATTTTATGGAAATTATATGCAATTACCTATCTAATGTCATAATATCACGATGTATGCAACCATCGTGGTAACATGGAAACCCACAAAAGACAGGAGCCCGAAATAAGTAAAGACTCATAGGGTTTAATGTTTACACTAAAATAATATTAGTTGGAAAACAAAATGGAGTCTGCAAAAGTGCAGAGCTACACCAAAAAGCTATGCTGGCTATAGGAACAAACAAATGGCAGGGTGCAATAAGGATTGACAAGACAAACTAAATTAAGCTGTAAGGACTTCAGTCCCACATGCTAAAGCAATGGTAGCAAGGGAACACAAAAAGCAGAGGAGGTAAATTGGTGCAAAGACAAAAACAAGAAGGTACCTATAGATCATCAGAACCTGAAACAATATAAAAAAGAACAGTGAAAGATGCAGCGCTAGGGAACAGGGAAAAACTAGACTGCTACTCTTTAAACAAACAATTGACAAGCAGAGAACTAACAAACTGAATGAGATTTTATAACCAAATTAAGATGGCAGCTGACCTCATGGACAGTTCAAGTTCTAACCAGTTGTGGGCCTCAACTTGAATCCTCTGTGTGCCCCTACAGTTCTGTGAAGAGTACTGTTTGAGATAATCATAACACAACTTGTGCACTGGACTGCTGATGGGGGGACAGCCAGTACTGCTGTGCAGGGTCTAGGGTCCCAGCTCCATACCAGCATATCAGTTATCTGCAGGGTTCCCCTTGAGATGCAAGAAGCAGGTGTAGGAAGATCATTTCCTCTCTGCTGAACCTCAGTAAGTGTGCAGAGCCTTGAGGAGACCATTATGGATCCAGCTTGCAGAAGACAGGCTTAAAAGGTGAGAGGCAAGGGCTAAATAATAATAATAATAGCATGTTCTTGTATAGCACTGCTAGTTTTTCGTAGAGCTTTACAGAGACATTTTGCAGGCACAGGTCCCTACCCCGTGGAGCCCACAATCTATCTTTTGATGCCTGAGGTACAGGGAGATAAAGTGACTTGTCCAAGGTCACAAGGAGGAGACACCGGGAATTGGACAAGGTTCAACTCAGTGCCAGTCAGTGTCTTTACTCACTGAGCCACTCCTCTCCTAAATCAACTTTCATTGTTACAATACCGAGCAAATAGAATGTCCAGTGACCTACAGCCCAGAAAACCCGGAGGCTTGTTCAAAAACCTTCTTGTTTGACATATACAGAAACAAGTCCACCTTGGCGCTTGGATCCTGGTGAATGATGTCGTTATTCGCCAATGAATATATGGGTGGAGAAACAACAACAATGCATGTGCTTTAATACGTTATATGTAACTGTATTCCTTTAAACACCTTAATGTGCACATAAAGAGAAATAGAGCAAACTCAAAGGATTCTTCCTCCCCTAGGACGTGCTATCGATATTACTTGATAAATGTGGATATTAAATTTAACTACGAGAGTTGTTAGTGTAATTAGTGTAATTAGAGTGAATAGTGTAATTATAAAGATAGAAAAAACTTACCTCATAGCACATAGGTTTCTTCATCATACAGTATGCTATTGTGATCTTAGGGATTTCGCCTCATATTCTACATGAAAAAAGAAATTGAAAGCAACTACAGGGCAATTCCATTTTAAAAATCTTTACTATAAAACACACTAAAAACTATTGGAAATACACTCACGAATTCCCTCTTAAAATCACGCAGTGTAAACCAGCCCCTTTGTTCCGGCTCCTTAGAAGATTAGTACCCTCGGTCTGAAGCTGACTCATCCGTCTTGCTTGGAGTTTTTCTTTGTGTCCTCGTGTGCAGTAGGACAAGAGCTTCTCTCTGAGATCCTCTCTTCTCTTCAGTGTCAGGCAACTGTGGTCAGCTCTCCAGTCAGGTTCACTTTGCGCTGGCGTACTCGGCCTACGCGTTTTACAAACACCTGTTTGCTTCGTCAGGGGTATTCTGATGAGGGAGGTTTCCCTTCCTTTTAGTGCCTGTGCAGATGACGTAATTTTTAAAAAGTCCAACCAGCGGTGTTTTAATATAAACACCATTATTCTGTAACCAACCCTACCATTTTATACTAATAACAGCAAGATATCAGATCTTCTCAAAACCTTCATATAATTTAAGATTCACAATTAGATCTCAGATTTAAGTTTATATGAAAGAGATTAATTTATATACTACGGAGATTGATTCATAAAATACAATGGAGATACTATATTAGATGTTGATGTGTGCAACAATCATTAATGGACATAATATAGTCCCCACATGGACTAAACTGTCAAAAATGCCATTTGTGGATATTAATCACATGTGGTGTACATATATTGGCCAAATGAATTGAACAATCAATTAGTTATAATATTGATTATACAGGGGCATGCCTATTTCTTAGTATACAATTATGTCTATTACTAATATATTGCAGTAAGT
The DNA here is from genome assembly GCF_040206685.1 of Ascaphus truei. Lineage (NCBI taxonomy): Eukaryota > Metazoa > Chordata > Amphibia > Anura > Ascaphidae > Ascaphus > Ascaphus truei. The sequence goes on along the minus strand of NC_134483.1, from coordinate 486,564,372 downwards.
TTTTTTACAAAGTTACTGGGATGGAAGGGCCGTCTAACACTCACTCCTTGAGAAAAGACCCTAGGTCGAAGTCAAAATTAAGGCCCAGTGGGGAGAGTGTCTTTAGTTGATAAATCCAATAGGTCTCCCTTTGGGATATTTGAGTTATTCTGCCCCCCCACTCCAATTTGGAAGTGGGCATTCAATGCCCTTGCATACAAGACCTTCTGGATTCTGGCCATGAACTAACAAAACGTGATTAGACACAGTGTGTTTTCAAACCCAGCCTTATATTATTAATATGCTTAGCTAATCTTCTTTTGAACGGGCTGCTCGTTCTTCCTACATATTGAAGGCCGCATGCACATTCAAGGAGGTACAAAACGTGGTCACTATTACAATTCATGAATGATCTTATATCATATTCATCCTTTGTCACATTTTATTTGAAGGTTTTACCACCCTCACTATATTGGCAACCTCGATAATTATTACAAACTTGATAGCCATTTATGCCTTTATCCAATTCTTTGATGCCCTGGCCCTGATCTGAATTGGAGCCAGAACTTGTTTAAAGTTCTGTGCTCTCCTCAAAATAATACAAGGATTCTGCTGGAGGATGGTTTTCAACTTTTCATCCCTTAATAAAATTCCCCAATGTTTCCCCCACACTTTTTGTATTTCGGGTGCCTTACTGTTATATTCAGTTATAAATGAGATTTTAAGTTGTTCTTCTGACCCAGACTCTTTTATTTTTCATTCAATCATCTAACCTCTATCAGCCGCATCTATTTTATTATAGGCTTTTTCAATCACTTCTTTAACATAGCCTCTATTGATAAATTCATGGTTAATTCATCCGCTTGCTCCCTATATACTTCTTTTTGAGAACAATTTCTGCGCAGATGGGAAAATTGACCCAGGGGGATACTGCTGATCCATTTCGGTTCATGATGCTATCAGCGAATAGGACGTTATTCACATCTGTTGGTTTGTGATATGTTTTTGTTTCTATTTTTTCGTTTTCTACAAATATCACCAAATCTAGAAAATTAATAGATTGGCTGTTCGTTTCATAAGTAAATTTCAAATTCAACAAGTTGTTATTGCTATGTATTTTAAACTTAGCCAAATCTTCCCCAGTGCCCTCCCATATGAACATGTCTATAAAATGGCGCCAGAGCACCAGATTCGCACCAAATAGGTTACTGGATCATATATAGTCACATTCCCACATGCCTATAAAGATGTTCGCATAGTTTAGTGCAAATCCGTTTCCCATCGCCATTCCACAGACTTGTAGGAAGAACTCCCCATTGAAATAATTATGTTCTAATATGAACATAATCACATCAAGCAGAAAAGTAATCAAATCCTCATGTATTTCACAGCCCTTCTCCAAAGTGCACTTAATAGCCACTCGTTCCAACTGGTGGTCAATCACAGTATACAGCGATGTGACATCAAACATCCCCCACATGTATTCGGTAGAGGAGCTTTTATTGGGCTCTCTGGCTTCTTTTCTTCTATGTCTCTATGGTCTCTCTGTCAGTGTCCCTGGATTTTTTTTTCTCCTTCAGGGGTCGCACATGAAGTACTTAAGAGCCACATGCATCCCATGGACCACCGGTTAGCCGAGGGGGATGAAGCTGAGGGGGAGGGTGGAAAGACATGATAGGAGAAAGTAGACTCTATGTGATTATGTCAAAATATTTGCCAGGGCCCCATTCTTTGAATTTTTCCTTGGCCCCAAAAAGTATGTTGCTAGCCCTTGTTCTTGTCATGGGGGAGACTTGTGGAGTGGGTAGGACCTCGTTTACTGGAACAGTGGGCACAGGCAAAGGTTGTTTGGGTCATGTACTGAGGTCGGTGGCAGGTGGCTAACAGGAATGTCAGGGTCACATATAGAGGTCGGAGGCAGGCAGCAAGCAGGAACATCGGGGTCAGAGCAGTGTTTGGCAACAGGAAAGCAGGAGCAGGGCAAGGGAGATGTAACTTAGACTAGGGAACAAGGACTGCGGACCAGGGATCAGGGAACAAACAGGGACAAGCCAGATACACTAGCAAGTGTCTTTAATATGAATAGGACTCAAATACAGAACAGTACTGGTACAGGAACAGATCAGAGGCAGAAGCATGGGCGTGGGCATATGGAATCTGACACAAAACAAAGGCAGGGGAGAAACAGGAAACAGGATCTAGAACAGCAGCAAAAAGAAGACAGACCCCTGCATATGTTTAACAGGCATATTTAATTAAGTTACCCTACAATTAACTAACTGTAATTAGTTTTAACACTCATTTAATGCAATTCCATTATTAATATTAACAACTTTTCAATTGTGCAGGTCAGTATGCATTATTTTATAAGGCCTAAGGAAAGCATTATCACTTGGACAACAGTACATTTTAATTATAGCAACTGTTAAGAACAATACTTGGCCCAGATACATAAAGCAATGGTAAGGAAAACTGAAGTTTTTACAGTATTTCCAACAATTAGGACAATTTTGGACAACTTGTATGTTAGTTGATTAAAAATGTATACATTTTTGGAGATAACACCTCTAGAATTCTCTATCACTGTTTAATGTATCTGGGGCATTTATGGCCCTTTCTCTATAAAAATAAAAAGAGGCCAATTCTATGTTTTTTTTTTAATGGACATGAACTTTCAGTTACTGGTTATGTTAATGTAGCCCTGGTTCCTATCGAGCACAGGCCACTACCATGTGCTGTATAACCTGTAGGCTCACAGGGCCTAAGCGTCTGCCACAGAGAGCCTGGGGTGATCACAATACTGATAACTTGGTGCAGCGCCTCCACCTGCGACAGCTTCCGCCCTAGGGGAAGTTGGTCTTCGCAGGAACTTATGTACATGAACACACACACACAGCAATATACCTTAACCAATATGCTTTACTTGTAGCAACCATCAGTTTAGTCAACAGGTGTCCCTCCCTAGAGGAGACACTACTACCAGCGTCCTGCTGAACGCTCACTCTCCCTCTCCCTTCACCGGGTGATCCCACCCCGTGTCCAGTTCCCCTTGGAATATGTTCTCCACCCTTTGTGAGTCAGTGGATGTATAAGTTTGTGACTGCGCAGCCACCGTGTCCCGAAGTGAATAAATGGTACCGTTGGTGCACTTGGAGTTTACCTGCCAGGCACTCCTGTACCCGGTTCTGCAACTATCTTCACAAAGGATCGGCGTGGGTGTAGATGACGTCACCCGTAGGTGTCCGGGGCGATCCCACCCAGACACGCTGCGACTTAGTAGCAGGGCCTGATCCCAGGCCTCCCGCTGATTTAGAACTGTCCCAGTAGTGATCGTGTCACAGTAAGGGGGTCCGGAACCTAACTATGGCCAGTCCCTAGCTCAGCTGCACACTACTGGGGCTCAGGGCCTAACTGGGCCTGGGGCATGCGGCCTAGGTAGGGCCGGACGGCCTCCCTACACCGGAGCTCCTTCTCCTTCCTCCGACAGCTAGCTCTGACTCCTCGTGCACCCCACCACTTCCTTTTCCTCCCTCTATGTGTACTTGATTGGTTCTGGCACATCGCGGGGGACCGCGGGGGCTGCTGGGACCCGTAGTCCCCTAACTCCCCTCCTCCCCGAGCTCTCCTCCTTCGCGGGCTTTGTTACCCTGCTCTGAGCATGCGCAACCTCCTGCCGGACCAAGTCTGCACCGGCGCCAACCTAAACATGGCGGCTCCCTCTACGCGGAATCTCCGTTATCGGAGCGTTCCTTAGGTGCAACATCTCCCACCCCACAACAACAATTGGGGGAGAAAACGGGGTCCCGGCTACATCCTCCCCCCTGTGGATTCCAACATTCCCCGCTTGGACAATACCTTTAAACTGGTACAACGTTTATATAATGAAAAATTGCATAACATACGACATTTCTCTTCTTCTAAATCAGATTGTACATTTCGCTAAACATCACAATCACTGATTTCACGTGGCTGCGGGCCCACTGCTGAGCCTCATAGGGGGTTCAGGTCCCCTAAAGCCTTCTCCATTAGCTGCTGGATGGTCGCGGAGGCACCACATATGCCCTGGGGCATACGGGTGAATTGGTAGAACCCCAATGGGCAAATGAACGCTGTTTTCTCTTGGTCTTCATGACTCATAGGCACTTGGTAGTACCCGGACCGGAGGTCCAGTACACTGAACCATTTGCTTCCATGTAGAGCGTCCAGGATTTCTTCTATGCGGGGGAGATTGTACTGGTGTGATACGGTTCGATTGTTGAGTGGTATTTAGTCAACACATAACCTCACCGTCCCATTCTTCTTTCACACTACCACTATGGATGAGGCGTATGGGCTTCGTGATTCTGTAATGATTCCGGCTTCTTCCATCTCATGGAGGGCCACTCGTAAATCTTCTACATCCCTAGGAGCGAGCCGACGTTAACGTTCCCTGAAGGGCTTGGTATCAGTCATCCGAATGGTGTGTTGGGCGTGTCGGCTACACCCCACATGCATCTCCCCTGTAGAGAATACTGGTCGTCTCTCTTCCAGCTGTACTCGCAACTGCTCCTTCCAGGTATCCGACAGCCCGGACGAGCCAAAGTCGAAGTCTAATGGCGATCCGGGATCTTCCACTCGGGCGGCTTTTACTTGTACGGCCTCATCCACCGAGCTGACGGGGTAAATCCTCCCTATCCTCTGTCCCGCGTCGATGGCCATGGGGAAGGTCGAAAGATTTTGGACCATCACATAAATTCGACGTAGAATGGCGGTCGGCAAATCCTGAAATTCCGGCACTAGCCGATATCCTCAGCGGACATCTTCTTCGGGCGTGCTTTTTAGAGAAAAGAGCTGCTCCTCGCCTACTCGTTCAGCATATGCACACCAGGCGGGTACCACCTGCGTTTTTCCCGGTAAGAGCCGGGTTAGCCCTGCCCGGCCGCAGAACAGCAGTCCGTGTCCTCCAATGGGGCCGGAGGGGAATCTGGATCCACCTGGACAAGTTGCAGCTGTAGGCTGGACATGGGCAGTTCGTTAGTTTCGTGTAGATAAGCCCGGATGACGGCTTGTACAATGTCCGCATTCGTACCTAGGATGATGGGATACTTAGGTGTCTCTTTGGGTTCTGGACACACCAAGGCGTCCACTTTCATGGGATGAGACTTCCCGGTGTTGAGCTGTTGTATCTCCAGGTCCACGGTCACTATGCCATCAATGGGGTAGTCGTCATTGCTCAGCCCTTTTACTTTGATATGCCCTGCCGATTTCAGAGGACGCTTCTGGAGGTGTCGATCATAGAATCCTCGATATATGATGGTTACTTGAGATTCCGTGTCCAGCAGGGCGGAAGAGTAGATACCGTCTACTAGTACCCGGATCAGCGCTACTGGCCCCATGCGGTTACTCTCCTCCTCGGGTTCGTCGGCACTTTGGGTGGAAACAGGGGCTTCTGAGCTGGTCGCGTATACACCGCATATTATGGCCTGGGGCGTGAACTGCTTGGGAGGCGAGACTCTCCCATCCGACAATCGTAGGAGATATGCCCTTTTTTCCCGCATTTATAGCAGGACATATCTCGGGGGGTGGTACGGCGGTCATACTGAGGCGAGGTTCGGCCGGCGTATTTCGGTCTCTCCGATCCTGGTTTATCCGGCGGTTCCTCCTTCTTCTCAGCACTCCCTTAGGGTTTAGTGCTGCTGGCTGCTTTAGACTTCTGTGGGGAGTGAAGCATGAGATGCGTTTCGTGCTCTTTGACTTGCTGTAACAGTTTGATAAACGAGGGGGGAGGTCCTCGGGTGAGATTATCGCAAATCACGTTTGCAATAGGGTGAGTAGGACTGGACCCCCGTAGGTATTGTTTGCGGATGTATTCATCCATCTGGGAGGCGGTCAAGTATTTATGATGCAGCAGGGGTCCCAGGGAGATTTGCACGAGGTGGATATAGGCAGACAAATCTTCTCCCTCCTTTTGATTTATGGCGTAGTACTTAGCCCACAAGGCCCCATCATCCTCGGTCGCACTATAGGCCTCGACTAGGAACTCGATCATCATACGAGCGGTCAGGTCGGGGTACTGCTCTCGGTGGATGCTGATGAAAAAGTGGACGCCGGTGGTCTCAAGCACTCCATGAGCCGTTGGCGTTTCACTAAGTCGGTACAAGACCATTCTTCCATTACTCCCCTAGTATGCTCCTTCCAAGGATCTATCCCATCCTCTCCCGTGGGCACAGGTAGAGTCCCCGAGAAGGCCTTTAATTTCCGGTAGCTTTGAGAATGCGTGGCTAGGGTAAGTGCTTCTACTAACGGCGGTAAGCTTGAGGGGGTGGTTAGCTGGTCTATCTTGTCATTGACTTTCTGCAGCATGTCACTACGCATTCCCGCTTCTTCGGATGCGCTAGACCCGGGATAGCTACTTTCTGATGGACAGCTACCCGCTTCGCTCGTGAGGTAGTGAGCAAAGGGGAGCGTAGGATCGTCATCACCCAGTTCACCCACAGGGGGGTCCCGAAGGAGATAGACCAAGGGGCTGCCGACAGACAGAGAGTTTGGAAGCGGCAGATATTGAGGGGCGGCAGGCTCGAGGACTACTAGATCTCGCCGACAATCTACTAGCAAGGTCTTCCAGTTAGCATCTTGATCTATGAGTACGTCTACCAGGCGGGCTTTGGCAAAACCCGGTAGTTGTCGTAGGGCCGTTTGCAATGTCTCTAAGGGTAGGGCCATGGGTACTCGGGTTACAGCCACTGCGCGGCGGGTGGGCGTGTGCATTTGTCGTGCCCATTCGCGTATTTCCTGCCACGAAGGAAGGGCCATGGCGGTATTTTTGGCTCAGGGGGCACCCCAGGTAAAAGATCTCAGCAGCGCCTCCAAATGTAGCCCTGGTTCCTTTCAAACACTGGCCACTACCATGTGCTGTATAACCTGTAGGCTCACAGGGCCTAAGCCTCTTCAACGGAGAGCCTGGGGTGATCACAATACTGATAACTTGGTGCAGCGCCTCCACCTGCAACAGCTTCCGCCCTAGGGGAAGTGGGTCTTCGCAGGAACTTATGTACATGAACACACACACACAGCAATATACCTTAACCAATATGCTTTACTTGTAGCAACCATCAGTTTAGTCAACAGGTGTCCCTCCCTAGAGGAGACACTACTACCAGCGTCCTGCTGAACGCTCACTCTCCCTCTCCCTTCACTGGGTGATCCCACCCCGTGTCCAGTTCCCCCTTGGAATATGTTTCCTCACCCTTTGTGAGTCAGTGGATTTATAAGTTTGTGACTGCGCAGCCATCGTGTCCCGAAGTGAATAATGGTACCGTTGGTGCACTTGGAGTTTACCTGCCGGGCACTCCTGTACCCGGTTCTGCAACTATCTTCACAAAGGATCGGCGTGGGTGTAGATGACATCACCCGTAGGTGTCCGGGGCGATCCCACCCAGACACGCTGCGACTTAGTAGCAGGGCCTGATCCCAGGCCTCCCGCTGATTTAGAACTGTCCCGGTAGTGATCGTGTCACAGTAAGGGGGTCCGGAACCTAACTATGGCCAGTCCCTAGCTCAGCTGCACACTACTGGGGCTCAGGGCCTAACTGGGCCTGGGGCATGCAGCCTAGGTAGGGCCGGACGGCCTCCCTACACCGGAGCTCCTTCTCCTTCCTCCGACAGCTAGCTCTGACTTCTCGTGTGCCTCACCACTTCCTTTTCCTCCCTCTACGCGTACCTGATTGGGTCTGGCGCGTCACGGGGGACCACTGAGGCTGTAGTCCCCTAACTCCCCTCCTCCCCGAGCTCTCCTCCTTCACAGGCTTTGTTACCCTGCTCTGCGCATGCGCAACCTCCTGCCGGACCAAGTCTGCGCCGGCGCCAACCTAAACATGGCGGCTCCCTCCGCGGAACCTCCGTTATCAGAGTGTTCCCTAGGTGCAACATCTCCCACCCCACAACAACAATTGATGGAGAAAACAGGGTCCCGGCTACATTAATTTGAAAATGTATTTGCGTATTCACTTACCAATTAACTGGTCCCTACAACACATACATTTTAATTTCTCCTTTGCAATATAATAATTAAATATAGATGTATTGCTCTACAATAAAAAAAATCAATATGTCTAATTTTGGAATCTGCAGGTTATAGATATCACAGTGTATATATATTTGACTAACTTAAGCCATTGTCATCTTTTTGTAATTTTCAGTTATTCATGGTTTATTTTCATTATTGGCAAATGTTTTGCTCTTTTTCTAGAAAAACTATTTATCTTGTTCATTTCTACCTTTTCTGCATGCAGGATTGTCATCTTGTTCTCAGGTTCTCACAGGAAGTAGAGTCTGAGATGTTTCCAATTGATATACTACAGTACATAACATAGTGTGTTACTAGATGTTTTAATATAACATAAATAAATATTGCAGATTAAAACATTTGACTTGACAGTACTCTATTGTTGGTATTAAAAACAATGTATAAGTCATTTTCAAAATGTGTTCAAGTAAAGGATCCGGACAAGTTAAATCTCTGCTGTCTGCAAGTCCTAGATCCATCCATTATATTGGAACTGAAAACTTTACAAAAGATACCTCAAGCCTTGTCTCACTAAAGATTTAGTTAAACTACAAATTAAAAGATTGCTCTATATTCATTGGGGTCTACACACCATCTCTTTTCTTTTACCAGTCTTCATGTTTATATAATACCTACGCTCACACACATTTTAACTCCTTCCTCTGCTCTGGAACCTTTCCATCCTCCTTCAAACATGCAACAGTCATACCATTACTCAAAAACAGCAAGCTTGACCCTACCTGTCTTTCTAACTATCAACCTGTCTCCCTCTTGCCTTTTGCCTCTAAACTCCTTGAACGTCTTGTATTCTCTCGCTTGCTCCATTTTCTCAACACCTATTCTCTCCTAGACCCTCTACAATCTGGCTTCCGCACTGCTCACTCCACGGAAACAGCCCTCACTAAAATAACTGACGACCTCCATGCTGCCAAAGACAGAGGTCATTACACTCTGCTCATATTACTCGACCTCTCTGCAGCATTTGACACCGTGGACCACCCTCTTCTCCTTCACATTCTCCATACTCTTGGTATTCGGAACAAAGCTCTATCCTGGATCTCATCCTACCTCTCCCATCGTACTTTCAGTGTCTCTTCTGCTAACACCTCCTACTCCTCCTCTATTGATCTCTCTGTGGGGTACCCCAGGGCTCTGCCCTGGGACCTGTTCTCTTCTCTCTGTACACACTCTCTCTAGGTGACCTAATAACATCTTTTGGGTTTAATTATCACCTCTATGCTGACAACACACAAATATACTTTTCAACACCTGACCTTACACCTGCTGTACAAACCAACGTTTCTGAATGTCTCTCTGCTATATATCCTGGATGGCCCTCCGCCGCCTTAAACTCAACATGGCTAAAACAGAGCTCATCATACTTCCTCCCAAACTGGCCCTAATACCTCCTTCCACATTACTGTTGGAACTACGATCATTCACCCAGTAGCCCAAGCACGCTTCCTAGGGGTCACACTCGACTCCTCTCTCACATTCGCCCCTCACATTCAAAACATTTCTAAAACCTGTCGCTTTTTCCTCCGCAATATAACAAAGATATACCCTTTCCTCTGTTGCTCGACTGCTAAAACTCTGACTCAGGCTCTCATTCTCTCCCATCTTGATTACTGTAACCTCCTGCTGTCCGGCCTTCCTGCCTCTCACCTGTCTCCCCTACAATCTATCCTAAACGCTGCTGCCAGAATCACTCTACTCTTTCCTAGATCTGTCTCAGCAGCTCCCCTCCTGAAATCCCACTCCTGGCTTCCGATCAAATCCCACATCTCACACTCCATTCTTCTCCTCACTTTTAAAGCTTTACACTCTTCTGCCCCTCCTTACATCTCAGCCCTAATTTCTCATTATGCACCATCCAGACTCTTGCGTTCCTCTCAAGGATGTCTTCTTTCTACCCGCTTTGTATCTAAAGCCCTCTCCCACCTTAAACCTTTTTCACTGACTGCCCACACCTCTGGAATGCCCTTCCCCTCAGTACCCGACTAGCATGCTCTCTATCCACCTTTAAGACACACCTTAAGACACACTTGCTTAAAGAAGCAAATGAATAGCACTGTGGATATTCTGAACACATGATACATAAAGCTTGGCCCCTGCAGACGCACTTACAAGTTCTCCCTCCTACTGTCTCTGTACGTTCTCCCTACCTACCAATTAGACTGTAAGCTCCTCGGGGCAGGGACTCCTCTTCCTTAGTGTTACTTTTATGTCTAAAGCACTTATTCCCATGATCTGTTATTTATATTATCTGTTATTTATTTGATTACCACATGTACAGTATTACTACTGTGAAGCACTATGTACATTAATGGCGCTATATAAATAAAGACATACATACATTCATATATACATACATACATACATACATACATACATGTATTTCTTCTATCCAGAAGACTGATTATATTCTCAATAATCCAATATTTGCATAGAGTTTATCAGAGCAATTTCCATAGATATGTGCCATCTCATCATCCTATCCAATTATGTTCATATGTCCAGTATATACAGATAACATATTTGCTTGTACTTATATTAGTTAGCTTAAATGCCCCTTCTGTAGTGATATCAACTGCTGCTAACCAAACATCCAGCTTGTGTTGCCAAGGTTTAAAAGGCATTGCAAATGTATTGGTTGTACACATTAATACCTTATTAGTCAGGTCCATGGAGCAAGGTTCTCCATATATCAAGAGGATAAGGGCTTCCAGATTACAAAAAGTGTGTGACTGACAGTCATGGAAAAAAAAGAAAATAAGTTTATTCAACATCCAGTAATGTTAAAATATAGTGTTTTGGATATATAGCATAATCTGCTTCCAGCTACATGAGATTGGACTACACGAATTTAAAGCAACAAGTGGAGTTCCAATCCCTCGTTTAATTAACTTGGGGTCAAGCAGTCCAGTGTGTATGTCCATTTTTCCTCATATTGTGGTCAAATATTTCCCTACCCGCCCCCCCCCCCCCTTGTGAGGATAGTGAGCCAAGAGGACACAAATAACTTTTTGTTCACAGCTGCATTGAAAATCAACCACCTCAGTGTACATCTGTGTTGCCTCAAAGGCAGACAGTCTGATAGGGCTCCCCAAGAGCAGCTCCCCTCTGCACAGGACCAGTGTGCTAAGGGTTAACATTTGCTTGTATTTTGTGGAACGTCAACCCCACCCACTGGAATTTTAATGAGCCAGTGAACATCTGTATTGCCCCAAAGGTGGACAGCCTGATGGGGCTCCCAAAGAGCTGTTCCCCTCTACACAGGTCCAGCATGCTAAGGGTTAGCATTTGCTTGTACTTTGTGGAACGTCAACCCCACCCCCTGGAATGTCAATGAGCCAAGAGGACCGAAAGAAAGTTTTGTTCATAGCTACATTGAAAGTTAACCATCTCAGTGTACATTTGCATTGCCCCAAAGGTGAACCAAAGGGTGTGAGCCCCTGGTTATTTGTTTTAATCTAGTTTCTTATGTTTCCTCATCACTCACAATTCTATTCACTATAATAATTTGACAATAAGGTACTGTAGGCAGCTTTTTAAACCATGAGGATGAAAACGTAAGCATTTTTTTAGCAACTCAAACAGTTTGGCTCCATCATCCTTTTGCTGCCCTTTTTGTGAAATGTTTGCAAAAAGTTTCACTGTTCATGATTTGCACATTTCTAATCCCTATGTTTACTTTTTATATATAGTGCACTTAAATACAGTATATTGTTAAATTGATCTATCTCATGTAAGCATACTGTTTGGAAGAAGCCAGGTAAAATTTACAAAGTTCAAAATAGTCACATCCAATAAAAATTGATAACTAAAAACACGCATTCCTGATACAAGAATATGAAAGTCCAGAAAACAAGTACTGCTGCGGCCGAGTTTATTCGAGCATTTGCCCGTTCTCGGCCGCAGCAGTAACCTGGCGCGCGCCAGAGGGTGCCGGGCGCGCGCCGAAGACATGGAGGAGCGCCCTCCGATCGGGGCTTTCTACCCCCCGCTGCCGGGTCCGCCGGGTCCCCCGGAACCCCCTGCCGCCGTCCCCCACATCGCGGGACACCAGGGCTCCCCCGGGGAGCCCTGGACGCGCGTGCAGGGGGCGCAGGCACCCGATGACGCGTGACCGCGCGTCGATGATGCGCGGCACGCCGAGGGAGTGCGGCTAGCATGCCGGGGCATCCCCAGGCTTGCGGAGCTAGCCGCACTCAAATAAAATGTGCCACCTCTGTATACATGCCCTGCACTCCTTCCATTTCCAATACATCCTCATGTTGGTTTTAATGGTGCTGTGTGGTCTTACAGACACAATCCCCAGAAACCTGTCACATACAGTACAGTACCCTATATCACATAAACAAGTGAAGCCAAATGCACACATCTAGTGCCAAGTGTTCCATGGGCCATGGTGTATAGAACCAAGATATGGGGGTTCTCAACAATTCTCGACACAAAAAACCCTTCTTCAGTTTAAAAAAATAGTATTTAGCGTAGGGACCTGCAATAGAGACTTACCTTGATGTGGTAAGCAGGCTTGGCATTATTTGATCAAAGGATGTAAACCAAAAGTCTCCTTTATCTTATAGATTTTTTCACTATATATATTCCCCATTGATTGCTATCCCAAAGGAAGAAGCTCAGGGATTCACTTTCTGTTTTTCACATTTGTATGGCCAATCCCTTCGCCAGCTGCATGCTCCTTACATGGAGAAGCGCGGCGATTATATATTTGTTTTACAAAAAAATTAGTATACCTACTACTATTTATAGGTATTTTAAAAACACCATTATCTTGTATTTTGGTGCCATATACAAATGAGATGACATCACTTATAGATTCATGACATAGACAACACTACATTTCTGTATACAAATCATCAAAATATTGATCAAACTAACCCATGAAATTAAAATGTATAGTAAAAAAAGAATTATCAATTTCTCTGAATGCTATTTACACAAATATACACAAAAATAATAGATATATTTATCTCTATATTTAATCTAAACAAACCATTATAAGTGAAAGAAGCTATAATGTGGTAGAAGGTGATCCATTTTTTGTTATTTACAAGTTTTCAAAGTCTATCAAACACTTTTATCTAATTAGAGATTGCATCTAAAGTAGTATAATCTTTAAAGTTTTCATAAAAACTAAAGATCATCAACTATATTATTATCTAAAAAATATATATTATTTGTAAATTGTAAAGTATTATATCAATTTCAATCCTATCTGGAAAAGTGTATAAAGTGACATAATCTCTTTTTGTAGCTACTTAAATGTTAGACATGAAACAAGGTAACATACAGTACTACTACACAGTAGTTATACTGTAATTCTGAATTTGTATTATGTCAGGTAACAACCTATCCGAAATAGTTACAAATATGCTTTCTTTTGCCATAATATTATTGTGATTGTGCTTGCTGAGCTAGCGGTCTGTAAATAACTTACAATGTTCTTTCATTAAGAAAGAGCTCACAAGTTTTACATTTACTGCAATAACAAGCATAAAAATATTACTGAGTTGCTTGAATTTTACTTTTTCCTGAGTCATATGATATTGATTGCTTTGAGAATATGAACTATTTATTGCTATTGTCTACAAAATATTTCATGTAAGCAATATTGAAAATCCTAACAGTAAGCCACTGTATTTTGAACCTTTTTGTAGTGTTGAATTATGATACACTGTTTTGTTACACACTTTTTTTTCTGTTGCCTTTTGCCTGCTGAATTTTACAGTTTATACAGATATGCCTGGATCAAGAAAGATGCAGATCATGAGTCAGTAGCTCAATTTGGTATTCCAGCAACAAAAGAGCAGAAGGAGCACAGCAGCAAAAAATGGGATGGCAACTCCATATAAAAGTGAAGGTATTTAATGTATCAGCTTCTCAAAACAGAAGTAAGAGAGCCACTAATGCACCAACGCGTTTCATCCCGTGAGACTTTGTCAAGGTGTAACTACAACAATAAATAGTCTTACCTATATAGTGTAGACATTTCGCGCCAAAAAACGGACCAGAGTGACGTCATTGCCGCACTCCAAGGGTCCGTCGCTCCAGTGCGACAGCCATCCAAGCAATCCCAGATTACTGTCGCTCGGATGACGTCACCACCGCGCGACAAAACACCAGATTGACATGCAGCCAGGCACCACCTCTGATATGCAACACTTATTGAACACAGACAACTTTATTAACAAATATAAATACACAAAAACATGTTGACACAGAATAAAAACAAACAAAATGACTAATGAATCATAATGTGATGGTATAAAACTATGTGCATGATATAGGAAAAACCCATATTGTCAAATCACTGACAATTCATCAAGTACAACAATCTTATAATGAAACGAATATGTGTATAAAGTAACATCTAATTATCATTCTCAAATAATACATAAGCTCATAAAAAATATATAATTAATTTGTGAAATAGTGTATTGTAAGTGATATATAGTATAATGACTCTCCCCTTTAATTCAGGGTACAAATACCATATTAATAACACACTTATTATTTAAAGTGTAATAATGTGCATAAGATTCAGTAATTTAAACATACATATAAATAAGTTGGATGAACATAATTAATAACCCTGAGTAGGTATACAATAAGAGATGTTATATGAAACCACATACCACAGATATACTGTAGTGTATAAACAAAATATGTATATTTATGGGTAATAATAATAATATTGCCCAAATATAAGTTCTTAACATAGCATATTTAATTAACCATATTCAATAAATGATCAAAGCTCTCTATATAAAATGCTTTATAGAAAATGAGTGAGATCTCAATCAACGTTGATACCGTGAGGCATTCTGGTCCTTAATGTAATGTTATTTATATGGTATTTTTACCCTGAATTAATTGGGAGAGTCATTATAATATATATCACTTACAATACACTATTTCACAAATTAATTATATATTTTTTATGAGCTTATGTATTATTTGAGAATGATAAATAGATGTTACTTTATACACATATTCGTCTATACAGCGTCTCCATGCAGTTCTTACCGTCGGCTTTTTCTGTCAGCTATCACGCTTTACAAGTTTAAACGCAATAGCAGGGGGGGGGAAACAGCTATGCCCTGAACTTGTTAGTGAATCTCGTGTTTAGCTTCACTTTTTATCAGCCGAGCAAAAATGTTCCAATCGCGCGCAAAAACGCGCTGCTTAGTGTATAGCCCCCATTGTTTCAGCTATGGTGAACTACCACTACATCATGCTTTGGGTCACTCCTCCCACTTCTGGCCTTCTGAGGTTCCACTGTGGCTTAGCAGGATCAGAAGTCAGGAGTAGAGATGGGCAAATCCGCAAAAGGTGGTGTAGACGGACGTTCACAGAGGTATACAATTGGAGACTTTATAAGGTGAAATTATAATAAGGCTTTATTGTGCCTTTTCCTTTTCATCAGGAGATCATCCAAACATGGGGGGGGGGGACAAAGCTTCTATTCACTTGGGAGTAGTTCTAGTGAAAAACTATGCAATTAATTCACATCTCCCTTAGTTAAGCATTTCACCCAGCCCCAAACACTGGGATTGGAGCCCTTTCTCCAGTTTATTCGTGTCTCCTCCTGAAGGTGTTTGAGATCAGCACCCCTTAGTCGCTCGAGGAGGACTTTTTCCATGTATAGTCTTTTTGCTACGTGCGTGGTCATGAGATTTCCCTCGCGTCGGGGGCTCGTCTTATTGTAGGCATACTGTATGGCAGCAGTTGCAGAGTGTTTAAAAAAAGCCCTTTGAGTTTTCCGCTCTTGAAGCTGTCGCTCTGCCCTTTTTCCACTCAATGGGGTTGCTAGTTCAGCCTCTTTGAGATTAAGTTGCAATTCCACACCCACTTCCAGAGAATGTCCCATCTTTTCAGCTTCATCAGCTAATGATTCCTCTGGTTTTAAGTCAGCACGTGTACCTTCTTTTGTTGCTTGCTGGGTGGCTGAAGGTTTTGCTAGTGCTTGTTTAGGTGGTTCAAATTTTGCAACCTTGTTTTTTAGACTATCGGTATTGCCAGCTCTCACTGTACCCTTGTCTTCATGGGTTTTTGTGGCCGTGTAATACTGACGCTTAGTCAGGTCAATACTTGTCCTTGTAGGACTGTAATCTCATCCGCAAGAGATCCCTGTTTTTTGAGTGCATCTTGCAAGTCTCTTCTCAGGGAATTTATCTGCGCACTTTGCTTTCCCTAAGTCTGAATCAGAGTCGCCTTCATATTCTGGAGCTCTGTAATTTTTGTCGTCAAGGTTGCCGCTGCGTCTGTTTTCTCCTTGGTGTGCTGACTCAAGGGAATGGAACAGTCTCTCTGTCTCTCCAGCTCTTGCTCCAGTTTCTGAGCCGTCCACCTCTATCCGGACACTGTTGACCTCCTGATGTGAGGCATTCAGCTCTATGCGAAGAGTGTGAACCTCTTGCTTGAAGACTGTCATCTGCTACAGTGCCTCCTCATACGTCCGCTTTAGCGTAGCCACCATTTTAGCAGATTGGCTCTGCTTTTCATCCATGGCGGAAATAGTAGCATTTGCAGTATCTAGCTCAGTCTTGAGATCATCCAATTCTGTCCTGGCTAAAGAGTAAATTGTGAGCACATCTTTTTTTAGCCTCACGTTATTTTTCTGTAGCTCTGTGTAACCATCTTCCTTTTGTTTCAATTGTTCACGCAGCATATCACAGTCATGCCTGGCATTTTTCAGGGCATCTTCAGGGCTGGTCAAGGGATCGTCACTCACTGGTTCCGGCTCCACTTCCCTGGGATGGTTGGTTGAGGGTTCCTCACTGTTGGCACCGGACAGACACTTTTTTGGGGTACACGACTTCTGCCTTGGGCCCTCTGGATATTCGGTTATCCGCAGTACGAATTCTCCATTTTCTCTAGGCTGCAGGGCATCTCGGTCCCCCTTTTTCTCCACAGAATCTGCGGACGTGTCTGTTCCTTCCACGGTAAGTGAAGAACCGCTTTTTTTTCCCGCCTTTTTGTTTTGGATGACTCCATCCCATCAGGAATACTGGGGTCTCCTTAATTTGATACTTTAGCAGATTCATTATATACGCCAGGCTTTTCTTGCAGTTGCTTTAGCTGACAGAAATATTGGGTGATATGCTGCTACCGCTCTGTCTCCTGCTGATCATATTCGTCATCAAAGGGAGCGGTCTTATATGTTTGTGCCGAGTTCAGTCACCCCCACCATTCTTGGGGTGTTTTGTGGGTGTGACTCGGTTCGGGTTCCCCATAAGAGATGTCTTCCTCTTTATTGGACTGGAAGGGCCACTCTTCAGTGGGGTAGGGTTCATTACAGGAAAGCTGCATCTTTAGGCTATCATGTGTAATTTTCTTCCTGACCTCAGGAGGCACTATTGCAGCTGTTGCCACTGTATTTGCTAGAACCCCCAATTGTGGTAGTCCTACAGGTGGGCATATTTTGCTTGTAGAGGTCGTAGCTCTCACAGGCATCTCTGTAGACTTTTCTTTCTTGGGTAATTTTTTTTTTCAATATCAGCAGTACAGTGCATGCATTTTCTCTCATTTTTTCTCTCTCAAAAAACTTCTGTTTGCTTTACACCATTTACTTGCTAGGTGCATCCCTCCGCTTCAGCAACATAATTTGATTTTCTGCCTGAGTTCAGTAATTTTCAGTCTCATCTTTGGGTATTATGGCATTCACTTCTTCACACTTTGGGTGTCTGTTTTGCTCCCAAGATATATATAGGCAGACTTTTTTACTTGCAGAAAAAAACATTCTTTGCAGTGGAATATTTCTTTAATTCCCAGCAGGGTGACTAAACACTCAGCAATTGGCTTTGAAAAACCTTTTACACAGTTCAGAAATCCCTTTTTCCCCTGTAGGGCAATTTTACACTCAGCATTTGTTTGCTAAAAATTCCCCTGCTTCAGCACAGTCTTGTATCAATTTTCACACTTTTCTGCATATACTCCATTCACAGCTGGTAGCCCTATGCGGTGTGGCAACCTTTATTTGCAAAATCAGTACCACTTGTGGGTCACCATCTGTATTCACTGCTTCAGCGAAACTTTTGAAAACAACAAACACCTATCCCTTTTAAGGGCTGACTCACTTCTTGAACCCTAACTATGGCTGGAAGGCAAAACCCCTATTTCAATGACCATATTACACTTTGTGATAGGCAAATAAGCATTAGCTGTTTCAGCAGTCTCTCTCCTCTTGGGATTGGGGCAAAGAGTCCATCTGTGGTTTTGTAAGTTTCAATGCAGTGTGAGTTTCAGTTGTGTGTCCCTTTAACTCTGATCTCTGCTGCATGAGGTTTTTTTTTCTAAGTTGCTCAGACTGTTTGTAGGCAAAAAGCATAACAAAAAAAATTTCACATAAAAATCTCCTTTTTAACTACAAAGACACCTCTCATCTCACTTCAGACACCATATGTAGACAGACGTTCACAGAGGTACACAATTGGAGACTTTATAAGGTGAAATTATAAAAAGGCTTTATCAGGAAATGATAAATTATAAAAAGGCTTTATCAGGAAATCATCCAAACACAGGGGGGGGGAAACAAAGCTTCTATTCACTTGGGAGTAGTTCTAGTGAAAAACTATGCAATTAATTCACATCTCCCTTAGTTAAGCATTTCTCCCAGCCCCAAACACATAGCATGAAATATGCAGATATAAGAAGTTTCTTAAGAATGAAAGTCTTATCTGTTAGCTGCTGTAGAGTAAACTTCTCTGCTCTCCTGGATCCGCACCCGTGTGTGCACAGAAAATGTCAGCATCCAGGTTTAGAAGTCTTATTTGTCAGCTCCAGAGATCTATGTTCTCTTGGTCAGTCTCTCCTGGGAGACTCAAGAACCATTGCTTTGTCTCCAAAGTTCAGCTCTCAGTCAGAGCTAAGGAGTCACTTCCTGTCTCAACAGAAAGGCTTTTGTAAGCAATCTAAATCAGGCAGGTGGTGTTTATTAATTAACTACCAGCAGTTAACCACCACACTGCTAGATTAAAGGCACATTTTACTTGAACTGAGGAAGAAAGCAGCATGTTTTCGAAACGCGTAGGGTAGCTTTTAAGGACCTCCTCTGTGGCGCCGGGCCTGTCCCTTTTCTTTTGAGCCGATCCGGAGGCAAATCAGCTGGTATTCACCACAGACGAATCTGCTGCTGGGAAATCGTTACCACCTGCACGGCATCCATCCCGTGAGCGCAGACAGAGAGTACACACACACACGCCGGCTGGCGTGTGCAACGCTTCCTCTGCAGATCCGTTCCGGTGCAGTAGCTGTGTGAGCAGCAGAGAGGGGATACTCTCCAAATTATCCACCGCCTGTTTTAATCTTCTGTCCGGTGAGTGGGCAGTTCACCTGGTGTCGCAGTGTGCTGGTCCTAACCATTGATCTTAACCATTTGGTTATTTTTTTATCTTGTGTATTTTTATTATTTTTTTCTATGTCCATTGTTAAAGTATATATTTTATTATATGTTTTATTAAATGTTTTTTAAATAATTTTCACCTCGATCTCAGCTGTTAGTCTTTAGTCTTGTATGTTGTTTGTCCCATTTATTTACAGTATTACGCTATGTTTTGTGTTCTTGTTTCTATTTCTTTCAAGCACAACCCATCTATCCAGAGCCTCACCTTGGCCCTGCATTTGGTGTGATATATCCTTTACCCTTTGGCGCCTTTAATACACCTTTTTTGTCCTTGTATTGCATTCTGACCAGGGGGTCAGTTTTAGTATTTAGGCAGCCCCTGCAAAGAGTCTTACCAACTCTGCAAGGTTTTATATTGTATTTACTCATTGTGTATTATATATCTAGTTAGCGCTCACCTGCTCTGTGTTTCCAGGGATTACTCCCCTGTTACAGGTGGTTTATAGTAGTTGGTTTCAATCCACATGGATTCATTTAAATCTGCCATTGGATACAACCCATGGACGGATTTGTGGAATCCAAATCATGGATTAAGTAATCCATCGGGTTATGGAATCCGCGGAGTGTATTGGTAATAAAATCTGCAAAACCAGAATTGCCCTTTTTGACATTTATCCACTGAAATCTGTGGCCCAAAGGAACCAGATGATCCACTGCAGATCGAAATCCCCCCCCCCCCCCAAAATTGCCCATATATAGTAAAGAGGGGAGCAGGGGCCATATTCAAATACTGCACCCCCTCTCCCCCTTAAACCCCCCCTCTCCATGGGTTCCTACCTCCTGTGTTATAGAGGGACTGCATAAGTTTGTCTCATGCTTCCTGGTGCAGGACAAACCTCCTCTGCTCATTAGCTCTCTGTTTTGGGGAAAACCGCTGGTGTTTAAGCTGCAGCTTGATTATATCACAATATTTGTTGCACTTTTATTATAGTTTTTCCACTGGTAGCAATATGATGATGAGGCATGTGATTAGCCCCTCACCAATTTGACCGGTGGACTAATGTGAACATTACTAAAGCAATACAACTGCAATAACTGATACTACACAAGCATACATATACTCCAGGGGACAAAGGAACCAGGTCCTGATGACAAAAGTAGGACAAAGTAAACAATGGTAACCTAACATGACAAGTCCTGGGATAATATGAACTGTCCATGGGTAAGCTTGCTAAAGCAACACAGTACTGCAATGAAAGTCCATACTGGTTGCTCCGTTAAAGTAAGCGCTGATATTGTTCTTATTTGCACACAGGATATGAGATGTGCACATTCACAGTTGCATAAGTACTTAGCCTCTGATGGATAAGGAGATTCTGACAACAGCAGGAAGGACCGCTTGTAGACTGTGAACACCGGCAATAAATTACTCGTTCTGGAGTGCCATAAATCACCACTGCAAACACTCGTAGATGCAGAGATGAGCTCAGAGAGGTACACCGGAGTAGACACAGAAGGAAAGCCCCAACGTACATTTCGCCACTGCTTCGCCTGGGTGTTTAAAGAGATAGCATGCAGACCACGTATATATATGCCGCAACCTCAGTGACGCTGATGAATTAAAAACCGACGAGGGCTGCATCAAGGACAATGGTTAGTTATCTGGTAACCAATCCGCACTATGTTATAATATGTATAGATTGCCCAGAATGTGCAGTAAATGTCTGAACAGAAGACAAAAATCACATGAGTTCAACAGACATGAATTGTATAGTAATGGTGGAAGAATAATCTATACTGATACACTACAGAAATATATGTAAAATGTAAATTAGATAGACACTGTTAAGTTAAGTTGTGCCAGCAGTATAAGCTCAGTATAATTAGTTTTATGTAAAAAGACATTAAGTTGACACCATTCAGAGTCATAAAGGCTAGAAATAACCATGATAGGTTAAACCTAAACTAAATAGCACATAGTATAACACTATATACATATACGGAGATAATACCTGCTATTCGTGTTCAAAGGTATAACATGATTACTATAAATTGAATAGAGCCAAGAGCTAGAGCCAGCTGACCACTCCAGCTAACCTGACAGATATAGTAATTTATGTACATACTGTATGTAACAAAACATCTAATAACTTGTAAATTTAATTATATCAATGACAAGTGTGGAGACATGAAATGAATATACAAGTTACAAAAACATGGTAAAACCCATATATTCATTCATGACTTGTGGCAGCAGTGTGCCCAATTTTATAATCCAGCGGCACTCCCGCTGCAGCAAAGCCTTCAATCTGGGCAATCTATACATAATATAACACAGTTCGGATTGGTTACCGGATTATCTAATCATTCTCCTTGATGCAGTGCTCCTCGTTTTTTAATTTGTCAGCGTCACTGAGGTTGCGACATATATAGCTGGTCTGCACGCTACCTCATAAAGCCCCCAGATGAAGAAGTGGTGAAAAGTGCTGGGTACCCCAGCAAGCTGCGTTTTAACCTCTGTGCAGAGGATACACCTGCCGAGGTACAGGAGCAGCTTCATATCGGCCAGGAAGCAGGAGCGATTTCACCGAGCCCCAGTACCAGCTGCTGAACCTGGCTGCATGAAGGGAAATCCCCTTGGGAGTGAAAAGACTGACGTCCTGCCCCAGAATCAACTGAGCTGCAGCAGCAGAGGGAAGCAAGCACCTGAATCTACAGCTAACAGCTGCCGAGTGGTAAACAGTGTGATACACACTACATGCCTTTTACCAACTTTTTTCATGTACGCAGATATATTACCCCCTTTTTAATTCTATAATATATTGTTGAATTTGCTTCACTATTTGGCGTTGTGCGCTGTTTTCTTTTCTTATGCAACGGTGCCTGTGCACATCTCATATCCTGTGTGCTACTACAGATGCAGCGGCCGTTATGCAAAAATATCATGGAGCCGTTTTCGAGTGCTCTGCTGTACTCCACGCGGCCAATCAAGCGGTTGCTTTGTTTGAATTTCATGGATCCTGATTTCTTTGGGTGCAATTCTTCACATTTCCATGGCAGAAATGAATGAATTGTAATGTGTACAGTACAGTACTTTGTTAATTAGCAGGTGATTAAAAACCAGAACACTAAAATTACATTTTCTGCACTCGATAAAACACGCGGTCATGATGCCATGACATGGGTATTCTGAGGTATACAATGTGTGATATGTTCGAATAACGGCCGCTGCATCTGTAGGAACAATATCGGCACTTTCTCGTAACGGAGCAACCAGTGTGGACTTTCATTGCAGTACTGTGTTGCTTTAGCAAGCTTACCCACAGCAGTTCATATTATCCCAGGACTTTGTTACTTTGTCCTACTTGTGTCATCAGGACCTGGTTTCTTTGTCCCCTGGAGTATATGTATGCTTGTGTAGGATCAGTTATTGCAGTTGTATTGCTTTAGTAGTGTTCACTTAAGATGGCCAATCAAACTGGTGAGGGGCTAATCACATGCCTCGTCATCATATTGTTACTAGTGTTTCTGATCACTGCCACTTTATTTAGCGAGAGGTGCTTATCATTAGGGTTTTATCCTCTTTATACCAATATTTTGGAGGTATTAGTGATTGTTTTAATTGTTTAAATGTGACGTGTTATTTAATACATTTATATTTTTTTTGTACACCCGAGTGCTTTTTGTGGGATACTTTTCTGATTCTCTTTTGCTTGCATTGTTATATTATCCCCAGTACCATCAGTAGCTGTTATATTATAGCTGATTTTTTCTGACTGTGGTACAATTTATTAGTTGGTCTGTTGCGGGCATCCTTTCGTATTCACATAGTATTTACTGTTACTGATTAGTTGTGGTTCTCTTGCCTAGCACAATCTGTTAGTATTGTTGTGTATTATATGGATTTTTTAAGCAGCGAGCAGCGCTGGATTCTTAATGCGGATGATATGTTTTCGGTAGAGGGTACCAGTGTGGGTGACCTTGTGTCCCCTGTTGTTAGTACGCAAGTATACCAACTCAAACAACTTACATTTATGTTGCAGAAACGTACCAGAACCTGGTGGAATAGGACGTCACTTGAACGATATTTAGGGCAGCACCTTATACCTACTTAGGTGACTTAAAATCCAGGTATTCCCATCATTTGAGTTTGAGAATGCAGAATTCAAGCTCAAATGGAAGGAAGCTTTGAATATTTGTCGGCAGAATTAATGCAAATTCTTATTCTTAATGATGGAACGACTTTAAAGGATTTAAACAGTCAAAAAATCATTTGAACTTGACAGACCTTAGTAGTGTCAGCCAAATAGAAAAAGTCCATGCAATTTACGAAACAGATCTGATTTCCTTTAAGAAAAATAAATTTATAAGGGATCTCATGGATTTCCGTGATAAGAAAGTGTACAAATGGACTCATAATTGCCAGTCTAACTATAGGAAGAAGTACACCAGTGTGCGGTCAAATCCAACTAATCCAGAATCAGGCTATATTACTTCTGATGTTGAATCTTCTGACGGTGAACTGAGGTCCTCGGTCACCAGGGACTCTGATAATGCCAATTTTTTAGACCTACAGTAGGACACTGGTTAACAAAAAAGACACAAGACGTGAAGAGGAAAAGCGGGTTCTCAGAGAAAGAAAGCAATGGTTGTAGAACAAAACCAACAGCAGGAAAATCAACAACAAAAAACGCAGAAGAAAAATTATATATATTGATTATTATTAATCTATCTGATACTGTGCTTACTGCTGATCATACGTCTGTCCTAAAGTATAGTTTGTCGTATTCACCAACTTTTTAAGCAGACCCCTTCGATTGTTTCAAAGACCTGAATTTATTTTGCCGCAAGCTTTTACTTCATAAGTCTTTTTCTAAACCGGCACGGGATACAGAGATTAATGTACATGATAATACTCAGATTTGGAACACAAAAGAACTCATGTTAATAAGGGATATGGAGTCCAATTTTGGTGATGAGGTAGGTGGGTTTGCTGATGTGATTTTACCTACTGTCTTTCCGAATCTTAAAATCAAATCTATATTTTGTCCTTCACTGCAGACGTCCTCACAAATTGACATTATCACCAATATGGTACCAAAGAAATTCTCATCCATGCAAAGAATATGTGGACCTAGTAACTTGACAAAAGTAACTTGACAAAAGGTGAATGTCTGCCCTTACACCAACTGAAGAACATGACAAGGTTAGAGATCAAGCCATCAGACAAAGGTGGGAATGTTGTGCTGTGGCCTATGGCCATCTATGAGAAAGAGGCACCACGGCAGCTCAAAGATACAGGCTGCTATTAAGAGCTACTTAATGATCCCACAATTAAATTTAAACAAATTCTTAATGGCTTGATCAGAGAAGCAGTTTCACAGGGCACAATCACAACCAAACAGAAAAAAGGTCTCATCTCTAAGTTTCCAAAATTGCCCACCTTTTACATGTTGCCTAAAGTCCACAAGGACATCTCCTACCCACATGGGCATCCTATAGTGTCTGGCATAAGGGATCATGTAGTTTCCCTGATCATTTTTGTAGATCATTTGTTGAGATTTTCCCTTCCCATTTTAGGGACACCACAGATGTTGTTCTCAGATTAGACCAGGTTGCCCTGGATATAGGTATCGTGCTTACCACCTTTGACGTGGAATCTCTTTATATCATCATACATCACAGTGATGGTTTACAGGCAGCACAGTACTTCCTGACCAGGGGTAGCCTGGGATAGCCTGGCTACTGATCTGGTGGAATTTTTGTTGGATTTGTTAATATTTATTTTGACATGTAATTACAGGCATACCCCGGTTTAAGGACACTCACTTTAAGTACACTCGCAAGTAAGTACATATCGCCCAATAGGCAAACGGCAGCTCACGCATGCGCCTGTCAACACGTCCTGAACAGCAATATCGGCTCCCTACCTGTACCGAAGCTGTGCGCAAGCTGGAAGACTATAGAGCCTGTTACAAATACGTTATTAACATCAGTTATGCATGAAAATGACGATTGCAGTACAGTATATGCATCGATAAGTGGGGAAAAGTTAGTGCTTCACTTTAAGTACATTTTCGCTTTACATACATGCTCCGGTCCCATTGCGTACGTTAATGCGGGGTATGCCTGTATTTTGTTTTTAAGTGTCAATTTTATTTATATAATGGTGATGAGCGCTACTTGCGGACCCTCCTATGCCAACCTTTTTCTTGGACACTGGGAGAGGGAGTCAGTCTTCCAGGATGACCTGGCACGCAGCATGTTCTACTATGTTAAGGGAAGAAGAAGAATCAGGCACACGGTCTTAATCATCAAATGAAAAGGGGTTTAATGTGCCAAGGAATCCAACGTTTCGGCAGTAATACTGCCTTTCTCAAGGTGAAAGGCAGTATTACTGCCGAAACGTTGGATTCCTTGGCACATTAAACCCTTTTTCATTTGATGATTAAGACTGTGTGCCTGATTCTTCTTCTTCACTGGATCTATTTGGGCTATCAGGAGCTCCCCAGAACCAGCGCACCGGCGGTTAAGTAACCCACTTTCACCTATTTGCTTGAGTGCGTGCACTACCTTCATTCCTACTATGGTTAAGGTTCATCGATGACATCCTTATCTTTTCGGATGGGTCATCTCTGGACCTGAGGATGTTCATCGAGAACCTTAACCATAACCCCTTTAACATCAAGCGGACAAGCACAGTCAGCCATGAGGCCGTCAAATTCCTTGACCTCAGAATTTTCATTAATGTGGATTTAGTATTGAAACAGATATAAACTGTAAAAAGACGCCACCAACTCAATACTCCATGCTTCTAGAGCACATCCGGACCACCAGATTAAGGGAGTACAGGGGGTGGAATTTTTGAGGCTCAAAAGGAACTGTTCCATGGACCACACATTTAGAAGTAGAGCTAATGAAATGATGCTGCGTTTTCAGAACCATGGCTACAGCAACTCTGTTATTAAAAGAGGCAGAAATATCTGCAAGGAGAGATCACGAGCCTCTCTTTTGGTACCTGGAGTGGAAGACAAAAGAACATCAGGTTTATTGTCACATTTGACAGAAATTGGACTCAATACTGACAAGCCATAAAAAAACATTGGCCCATTCCATTGTCTGATCCTGGGTTACATAAGATCCTGGGACCCTCAGTTAACATGGTGTTTATGTGGATAAAATCTTAGAGCCAATGGTTTATACGGTACCCTTGTATCTTATGGATACGGAGTGGGAGTGGCTCAGTGAGTAAAAGACACTGACTGGCACTGAGAGTTTGAAGCAGGGGAGCTTGGTTCAATTCACAGTGTAGGCTCCTTGTGACCTTGGGCAAGTGACTTTATCTCCCTGTGCCTCAGGCACCAAAAACATAGATTGTAAGCGCCACGGGGCAGGGACCTGTGCCTGCAAAATGCCTCTGTAAAGCACTACGTATAACTAGCAGCGCTATACAAAAACATGCTATTATTATTATACTGGAAACAAACATACAAAAAGATTCCCCCTTGAATGCACTCGGGTAGATCGGTGAGTAGTGATAAGTTTAAAATCCTTTTAATCAATAGTAAAATAGTACTTGGATAGAGGGGTATGGTACAAAAATCAAAGGCCACCCCCTAATGACATACCAAACAAAAACTTCCAATTAGTATAGAAATGGAAGGTAGCTGAAGGGATCTCAGCATCAAATCACATCGGCATGGATGCCAGGATATATCTAGTACAAGTCCAACAGAGCTAAGTGCTATTCCCTCAATTAGGATGCACTTATATCTAAAATTCACCAGTCTCTATAAGTAAGGCTGCTGATACTAAATCTGAAGAACATAAATACCCAGGCACTCACATGAAGTGCCGAATCAGGCTGACTCAAATAGTAATTATGCCAAACCTAATATGTCGATGCAGATCTATAAGAGAACAGCGTGATCATCACACTACAGATGCAGACTAATTAATCCACGGTTGACATGTTACAGTGGAGTAAGAACACCTAGCGTAGCGATAAATAGTCCTGTCATAAAGGGCTAGCACAAAGTGTGCATTGGTAACGCCCTGAGGCACGGTTCACAGTCCGTATCCAGTTATAGCCTCGTTAGCAGAAACCTATATGAACTCTACATAAACATAAACTTTTGTATAAAAAATGAATGTACAAAAATACATCAATACTAGGCTGGTGTCCTACATATAACTTAACCACTGATTGTAAGTCTCATTGAGAATGTGTATATACGTGGTGTGCAATCATAGTGCAGGGGTAAAATCCACCGGTGCTAGATCACTGCACATGTGTTGAATGAGCAGGATCTCAATGTATGGCAACCACATAATGGAGCACTAGCGCACAAAGAGATACATAAAATCAATAGTGTTACACTACACATATAAACCACATTGCTCATAAAAGCCTTTATACAGAAGTCTCCACATGTGGCAATCACTTAGTATGACATATACCAATATGGAGACATTTCTGTGTATATAAACCCCCTCCCAGGGCAGCGCAGCATAGTGTGTGCACCGCAAGCTAAGAAACAGTGTACTTAGCTCAGTATCAAGTATGTCCACTGATACATTGTATAGACCAAAGAGGTGGGGAGAGCAGGAGACTCCGGCGGCAGGGCAGCAGAGATGTTAATCAGGCAGCTGGAAGTTCCTGAATGCTGGAGCGCATGTCAGTCGCGTCCGCTCTGTATGGTGACGTCACGCTGTGTGATCACCATTATTATACCTCAGATTTTTTAAGAAATTGAGAGCATTTCCAAAGTTTGATGATAGTTTTATCATGGTTACTATGGACGTAGCTAGTCGTTATACCATCATACCCCATGACGAAGGTCTGGAGCTGGTTAAGGCAGCATTAATATCCAATTTGCAGATACCGTCCCTACAGAGCATATTACACAGCTCTTACATTTTATTTGGCATAAAAATTATTTTAAATTTGAGCATCAATAATATGTATAGGTCAAAGGAACTGCTATGGGCAGTAATGTGGCCCCTGCTTATGGCACATTTTGAAAAAGAGCATACTGATGCAGCGGCCGTTATTCGAACACATCACGGCGCCGATTTTGAGTTCTCTGCTGTTCCTGACGCAGCATGAACTCGGCCAATCGCCCCAGGCACCCGCGCTTATCGCGGATGTTTTGTTTGAATTTCATGGATTCTGTTTCTTCGTTTGCAGTAAAATGGATGAATTGTAATGTGTACAGTACTGTGCTACTGTGCTACTGTGTCAATTTCATGTTTTTAAAAGCCAGAACACTAAAAGGTGCATATCTCGAGGATTACCGAAAGACCTGAATGGTTGGGCCCTGCTATTTTGGATTTGAAAGAATGTTTTATGGCCAAAGGTTACACCCCATCCTCGTTAGAGGAGGCATTTGAATGGGATGTACCAGTCATTGGTCAAAAGAGAAATTCTAATGACAGAATAATATTCCCTACTATTTACAATATAGGGAATAACTTCCTAAGGTCTACCATAAGAAAACATTGGCATAATTTGCATCATGACCAAATATTATCAAAGATGTGCCGAGAACCCCCATGTTGGATTTCAAACGTGGGAGGAATATTTCAGACACACTGATTAAATCTGATGATAACATTTTTTATCAGAGTACACATTTTCTCAGTCAGGGTAAACCTGGTAATTTTAGATGCTGCAATTGCTCCATATGCAATAGTTTATGCACAGGGGATACATTCAGTCGCCGTTTATGGGGGAAAGTATAACAATTAAACATTGCATCACGTGTAGATCTTCACATGCAGTTTACTTCCTTTACGTGGGTAAGACAATGAGGATGTTGAAACAACGATTTATTGAACATTAGAGAGTCATTAAGAAAGGTACTGACCCCACGATATTGGACAAGCATTGTGTCCAGTATACAACCCATAGCAGCTATGAGGGTCATGGATATCGAGACTGTACCTTTATTAAAGGGAGCTTTGGATAGGGATTCTGCTCTTTTTAGGAGGGAGGCATACTAGATATTTAATTTACGGACAAGTACTGAAGGTGGTCTCAGCGAGCCATTAAACCTTAAATGTTTCCTTGACAGGCATTGATTGAGTTTCTAATATGATGGAGCTGCGCTTCTATACCTCCGTCTCGGCTGTGTATATATGTATATGTATGCTGGAAGATTTATCATTGATGATGGTTTAATTATAGTTAAGTTTCTGTGACACTTCTGTTTGTGTGTGTTTTATGTTAGTTAGTCTTTGTTGTTTGCCATGTCTTATGGTTTTCATTTACTGTATCATGTCCATTGATTTTCACTGTACCAATTGTATATACACAATTTAGTTGTACATGTAGAGTACTGTTGTTTTATGGGTATTTTGTACCCTTCATTTATGGGATTATCACTTGGTACTGGTGTGCTGGGATTTGGTTCTTTAGCTTGTTTCTCTTGTAAGGGATTATGTCAGTAGTGAGCCACAGGCACCAGGTGTGTTGGCACTATTCCCGTTCACAGCATCATGTTTCATCATGAGTGCTGCATTCCGGCATCTAGTTGCCATAACAACCGGAGGGGGGGGCTGCTGGGACAGCATGGTTTACGGGCGCCATTACGGAGAGCCGCACACTGGCACCAGGCTCACATTCATGTGAGCGATGTGGTGTGCATGTGGACCTGGGTCACGGCCGTGACGTCAAGTCTGATTCCGGTTTTGCACCATTTGACAGCTGCTGTGAGTCATGATGGAGGAGTGAGGGGAGTATATATATATGTGCACTTTATTGGTATCTGAGCCCTCACCTTGACAAAGACTGCGTGGCATTCAAAACGTTGGTTTTATTGATGAATACATTTTCTGTACTGAAGACTGTGTGCTTGGATTACTGCCTTCCTTATATCATTCCTTTGGGACCTCTCGGGACAATCCATTCCATCCGTGAGCACCGGCAGTTGATATATTTTATGTATATAGGAAACGTGTAACCAGACAGCCAATTTATATACAGTAACTCAATACAGACAAGCCATACACAAACATTGACACATTCTATTGTCTGATCCTGAGTTACATAAGATCCTGGGACCTTCAGTTAACATGGTGAGTCACAGAGCACTCAATTTATCAGATAAGCTCGTACGGAGCCCCCTAACTTTCTTTCCAGAGAGGCACATAAGGGTTTCTCCTTATGCAGATCCTGTTCAGCGTACCAGTACATGCAAAAAACTTTAGAGTATACAACTAAATATGATATACGTATGGTTTTGGGCTTTAAATATAAAGCAGTTGTTTGTTATTTGACATGCTCCTGCCCTATGATTTATGTGGGCATGACGACATGAGAGTTATGCTTTTGTGTCCTCGAAAATGTCAGAAATATAAAAAAAACTGAACAGGATCAATCATTATGAAGAAAACTTTCAACAGTCGCAAGGCACTTCAAGTTTAAACAGAACTCGGATCCGAGATTCTTAGAGGATTTTGCTATTGACCATGTCTCTCTGGGTATCCATGGGGGGGATCTCGAGAAGGCTTTGCTACAGTGGGAGTGCCGCTGAATTATTAAATTGGGCACACTTTTGCCACAAGTCATTAATGAATATATGGGTTTTGCCTTGTTTTTGTAACTTGTATATTCATTTCATGTCTCCACACTTTTATTATCTAACCTTTTATGTTTGTGTGTTACTTTAGGGCGAGTTTGAGGTGCAGTTTGGAATGTTTATGTAACAATTTAGTTCCTGCCACCTGCATAGCTGATCTAACATGCAGCCATCTTGTCCAGCTTCAACCAGAAGTCAACCCTATCTCTTCAACTTCTTCTGTCTCCTGACATAAGGATACCCTGTGTATTCAACGTGTTGCTACCAAACATGTAGCGCATACCATCTTCTCCCCGCCCCCTCTATCTCTACCTGTCCCTCCCTCTCTCTTTCAGGTTTAAGGGTATCAGGATATTGAGGTGCAACATATCCTAGAAACGACAACATAAAAATCAATCCAATACCCGATTGCCCATTAAAGAAAAAAAGAAAACAGCCATACAAATCAATCCATCCTAGATGGCCTATTTATAACTCAGGTCCAATCGCCTATTTGTAATCCAAGCAGGGTGGTCTAATTCTAATCCATGCCCATCATTGGCCTTGATAGAGGATCCTTTACTTGATAACAAGCCATGGATCCTCAGTTCATTGAAAAATATTCATCTATAAGTATTTCCTGTCTCTGTTTTTCTTTTCTTCTTAAAAGATGTTTTCATGGAGACCAAATCTGTTGGCTGAAGATTGAAGAAGAAAGACTGTGTATTTAAGAAGAGAAGAAGGACAGAAACAAAAAAGCTTACAGATGAAGATTCCTGAGGATCCAGGACTTCATGTCAAGTTAAGGATTCCCTGTTGAAGACTATGGATGGTCTTGGATTATAAATAGGCAATCAGTCTGGATCTATTTTGTGTGACATTTTTCTTTTTTGTATGTTGTGCCTTGGATTGATTTTTATGTCTTTTTTGTTTGTTTTTGTTTTTTGACCATCGGTCCTTGGATTAATTTTAGGGTTTGGACATTGTAGGAGATGAATTCTGAGTTACAACCAGGGAGACATAGATTGGGTAAATAAACAGTGGCTTTTATTTATCCAGTATCTTCCAAAAACAACACACAAATAAACAAAAGAGCCTATCATTTTGTAAGGACTTACTCACTTTCCAGTCCCTTTCTGCAGGGATGTGAGCCTAGGCCTCTTGCCAAACTCTGATCCCAAAGTCCAAAAAGTACCTGTAAGCAGGTGCTCTTTACATCAGTCTCCAGGTCTGGGTTGATGTCCATGGGATGTACCCTATGGCTAGTTCCAGTTACTGTTGTGTCCTGGACTAGAGTGTATGGTTTCTTGGAATACTGCTGGCAGCACAGTTCTTCTGAGCTCAAGATAACTCTGTGCAGTTTGTGCAGCACATCTTTAAACCCGCTTAATGAGCCAGGTGGAGACTGGTGAATTGACTCTAGCTGCAATTAAGCAGCTCTTTGCTGGATTCATCAGCTACAGCCAGCAGGCTTTGGTGAGCTGCCTTTTTAAACCAGGGAAGGGCCCTATCAAAGGCATAAGCCCTTTTTTGGATTAGTTATGGGGGGCAACAACCCTGAACATGAGGAAGGCCTTCATCCTGGATGGGCTCTGTCCTCAAACTTTATTACAGCTTTCCATTGCTTTCCAATATGGCTAACTAGGCTCCCATTGAGAGGACCTTGGTAGCCACAGTGACAATGAATGGGGTCATGTTGAAAACATTTTTATATAACTTTTAATCATCATGTTATTAATGTTGAAGTTTGATGTGTTTTTTTTTCATTTACTGTGATATGTGTACTGTTATATGCCAAAACCTCTATTAACCATATTGCTACGTATTACTCAAAATGCGGGTAATGTTGTTTAAGTGGTGTTAGCATAGGAGGGGTAGGTTTTTGGGGGTAGATGTCACAGTGTGGGTGGTTAGGCCTCCCAGGATATGGTGGTAGGGGTTAACCCCTTGGGTGACTTAGCGGCTTGTAAAGTATTGCACTGCAATGCTTTATACTGTAATACACATCCACCAACCTCCTCTGGCATCCTTCCTGACATTTTCAGTGACCATGCAATAGTGTACTGTGTTAGGAGAATTAAACCACCCCAATCAAGCTCTAAAGTTCTCCTCACTAGAACATTTAGAAACTTTAACCCACAACTGTTTCGGCTGACCTTACCAACTGCCCTGGTTACAGAATCGACTTAACTCCCGACCCTGATTCTGCGCTCGACTATTTCCAGTTCGAGTTCTTAAAACTCTGTTAAACCCATGCTCCACTACGCAGAATAAGAGTACGGTGGTCCCATCTTCAAGGGTTACAACTGACCTTATCGCACTCTACCATTTCAGGGATGACTTGTGGAAAAGCTACAAAGTAACGGGCACTACCAAGGATCTTAATAACTACATATGCCTGCGAAAAATGTGCATAAGGCAAACAAGACATGCAAAAGCACAATATTACTTTGACAATCTTCACCAGAATAATTCAAACCCAGCTAACTTCTGGAAGGTTATTAACAATATATTCCAGCTTTCTAGCCATCAACAACTAAGTAATATCACTAAGGATTATATTATTCTGACAAATTCCACTGACATTGCAAATGCATTCAGTAATTACTTTGTGGGGTGTGCTACTAATTTATTAGTGAAACGCAACACAAAGCACAAACAAGAACCTCGCTCTTAGAGTACCCCTATAGCCCCACCCTCTCCCAACACTGCTCACAATTTTCAATTTGTCCCAGTATCCAAAGAGGAGATTACACAAGAGCTCCTCAAATTAAAACTAAGCAGCCAATGTTGACCTAATTTACTGCAATCCAAGTTCCTAAGATTTGGTGCCCCAGCCATTGCCAAACCAATTGCTTTATAGTCAACTCTATCCTGTCTGCAGGCCATATCCCTAAGACCTGGAAAACTGCCAGAGTTGTCCCAATCTTCAAAAGTGGGGACAAAAATACTGTCTCGAAACTACAGGCCCATCTCTCTTCTCCCAACACTATCCAAAGTCATGGAAACATGTGTTCATTCCCAATTAAGCGATTACTATACCAATACAAATTTCCCTAGCCAATTCCAAACTGGCTTTCGACCCAAACACTCCATGGTATCTACCCTGCTAAAAGTTTGCAATGAAATCCAGTGTGGAATGGAACTGGAAATCACTGGTGCAATATATTCCTAGATTTTCCAAAGGCTGTTGATACTGTTGATCATGATATCTTGCTTAAGAAACTCCAGAGCTCTGAAATAGGGAAGCATGCTTTAATTGGTTTCATTCCTACCTATAAGGTAGACTCCAACATGTGTCTATCTCAGGCTGTAACTCCAACCCCTTGGATATCACCTGTGGTGTCGCACAAGGCTCTGTCCTGGGGCCCCTACTCTTCTGTATGCAGATGACACAATCCTATATGCACACAGCCATAGCCTCTATGATTTTGAACACATACTTCAATCTGACTTTTTGAGACTTGAAAATTGGATTTCCCAAAACAAACTGTTTTTAAACACTGACAAGACTGTAACAATGGTA
Source organism: Ascaphus truei (assembly GCF_040206685.1). Lineage (NCBI taxonomy): Eukaryota > Metazoa > Chordata > Amphibia > Anura > Ascaphidae > Ascaphus > Ascaphus truei. The sequence continues at coordinate 486,529,894 of NC_134483.1, read as the reverse complement.
TTTGGGACCAAGGCTACATTTTTAAAGCTTCCAATGACTGATCTCCAGATCAGAACAAACGCTAATACCAACCTAACACCTGTTATTAGTTTAAATACTTGAGCATATGGTTTGACTCCCATTTAACATTTGGGATGCACATTGATACTGTGAGGCTCAGGGAGCCACGCCACACTCCCCACTCACCTCTTGTGACGGCAGGACCTTCCACACCGCCCGCTCCTCCCGCCAGCGTCGCCGGACAGCCATGCCACCTCATGCGAGCGCGTGCACCCCTGCGCCTCCCTTTACTCTCCCCTCAATGCCTAGCCATGCATGGCACTCACACGGAGTGCACACGGATGTGTGCAAGGATGCACGCTCAATAGTTCTGGCTGCCTTTGTTATCAGTGACTTTCCCTGCAGCTGCACTCCATCATATCCCTGCTCCCACCTGGTACACACCTCCATGCTGCAGCTTGTCCATTGGTTGATCTCACCTACTTATGCTCAGCTGTACCACTGGCACTTTGGTTGAGCATAGAACCAGTTAGTTTTTCTTACCTCTAACTGCCTCCACAGTCTTGCCTTGTCTTGTTGCTCTCCTTTCTGTGTACCGACCTGGCTTTCCATGACCATCTTTCTCTCTCCAAACCTGACCTTGGCAACTGGACCACGATGATCCTTCTCTCTCCAAACCTGGCCTCGGCAACCGGACAACAACAACTCTACTCTCTCCAATCCAAGACTCGGCTAATAGTACCTGCAACAATCCGTACCTCTCCTACTCTGACCTCTCCAAGTATATCGACCATCCGTACCTCCCCTACCCGACCCGGCAATCCTGACCAAATCTACATTCCAGACGCACCCCTGTGGCTGTCGGTGGTGTTTTATCATTCCCACCTCAGAACTGTGGTCCCGCCTTTTTTGTGGTGTGCACAGCGTGACAGATACCCTGACATCCAAAACCCTTGCCAAACTAGGTGTACTTTACAGGAACAAATCCTCCATAAGTCTACTGGTCAGAAAGGGTATCGCACAGCAGATGCTAATGCCAATTATCGACTATGGGGACAAAGTTTACGACTCAGCACCCTAAACACACCTTAGGAAACTTTATACCCTCTACAATTCAATATGCTGTTTTGTTCTCCATTGCAACTACTGTACAACACACATCACTGTTAAATGCTCAAAGAACTAGATTGGTTATCACTTGAGTCTAGGCGCAAAGTTCATATCTCCTGTCTTGCCTACAAATAATTTCTGGGAAAACTACCTGTCTATCTGAACAAGCTCCTCACCCTTACCACATGCGGCACTTATCATCTGAGATCTGACTCTAAAAGACTGTTCATGGTCCCAAGGTTCAGCAAATTATCCGTCCGCTCCTAATCTTACTGTGCACCCCTAAACTGGAACGATCTACCGGAGACTCTCACAGACACCACAACTCTAAGTTCTTTCAAAACTAAAGCTGTCTCACATTTTAATCTGGTCTGTAACTATTACATACGCCTATACTATATATTATCTCTAACTGTGCATGTAATTTCTTGAATATAATGTATACCCTGTTCACTTATGTAACTATGTATTTGTAACCATGTATTATTTGTCATTTTAACTCTATGCCCAGGACATACTTGAAAAGGAGAGGTAATTCTCAATGTTTTACTTCCTGGTAAAACATTTTATAAATAAACTTCAGTAGCAAAGGGTGAAATGTAATCTGGTTTTAGTAATATTAGCCAATTTGATGTCTGTTGTGTACTTTTGTATGCTAAGGCATCAAAGAGGTTAATGTCATTTCTACCATAGGGTTATGTAAATGGTTTTCTCTCTTGTATGTTGTCTGTATGTTCTTTAATGTTCCCAGCAACACTGAATAGGAGGCTACAGAATGACTATATAAAGCTTTTCCTCCAAATGTCAAGCTTTCTGACCTTCGTAGAGGAAGTAGCTGCAATTCCTTTGACATGTGCTATCATATACTGTAGGACTCGAAGAAAGTAGAATATCGATGAGAACAATTCTCAGTTTACTTTTCTAGTCTAACCAAAGGAATATTTCAGCATGTGCTGAGTGCAGTATACAGTATACATTTCTGACATCCACATATCTTAATAGCAGTTCATTTCCACTTTTGGTTTGTTAGTACAGTTTATAAAAAAAAAGTTGGACTGAAATGAGTAGACATACAGTAGTGCATATAATTTTTTTTTTTCATTTATGCCAATTCAAAATATGTTCTGTGGGTATTTAGAATAAGAGCACTTTTAGAAACCTCAACAGTCATTTCATAAGGTATACATTGTAGTATTAAGATAGGATGAGATTCATTAGGCTGATTTGTTCTCAAGGTCACCTACAATTCATTTAAAAGTGTTATATGTATATGTGTATATATATAAATATATATGTGTATATATATATATATATATATATATATATATATATATATATATATAATATATATATTTTTATATATATATATATATATATATATATATATATATATATATATAAATATAAATATAAGGTTTTTTTTTTCAAAATCCTTTGAAAAATAATTTTACACTCTTCCGAACGTTTTCTCATTTGGAATATAAAATGTAAACTTCAAAATGACTGTTGTGTGCCCTAGAGAAATAAAATTATTAAAGTATTTAAACTATAATTGCTAGTTGTTTGAAGGAGGATTTATATGCAGAAGTGATTCTTTATATGGATATCTAATAAGTTTATTTTATAGTCAATGTTAAAAGAGTTGTGACCTTTATGCGAAGCACTCAAATATACTTTATTATCCTTTTAGATTAAAACTATGCAATATAATTTATTCTAAATACGGTAAAACAATATTCTGTCTTGAGCAGTATCTACATAACAGAAAAAAATGTAAATTTTCATATATTAAAAAATTTCAATAAACAAATTTAAGTTTATATATATTGTATGTGAATTATTAACAAAAAAAATTACTAAATAGATTAATGTTTAAAACACACAATACAGATTTACTATAAACCATGTTTACTAAACCAATATCAATACAAAAAATGCAAACAGCATGCCAAAATTTCGGCTCAGAAAGCACCTTTCTTAACAAAAACAAAGGTGTGTAGAATATTACAATATTTCACATAATTACTTCCAATAAATTTATGTAACACAGTTTGCCCCCCTCCTCCCCCCCCCGTCTCAGATAAAGTGCATGTGGGGAATCTATATGTATTTCCAGGTGTGGTGCTTTACCTGTCAGGTTCACAGGAGGCCGGAACCTCCGCCAGTGAGAGCCTGGGGTGTTTCTTCTGGAATAATCTTACATAAACAGCGCCTCCACCTGTGTAGGATTCTAAGGGTAGAACGACCCCTGACACAGGCCCCGCATATAGTAACCACATACACCGGAATATATATATATAAACAGTTTACTATAGGGGCAGATAAACACATAACATATCAGTGAGTGAAAAGAAAAAAGTGCGCAACTAATGATGTGTGTGAGGTGATGAATAATAAGGTATAATACGTGACCTTAATTGAACAAATCAGAGCGTCTGCAGCTGTGGTGGAGGGAGGGCTCAGGAACCCCTTGAGCTAACAGATAAAAACAGAAAAAACACAGCGCACAACGCTCATAGTGCATTAAAAATTATATTGACACAAACAATGAATAAGGTGAGTATCGTGCGTACATCAAGATGATGTTAAACAAGCAATTTCGGTATATTGTTACCCAAACACCACGTGGAAGCCGGATCAGATGTCCTCACATGGGTATGGACGCTGGTGCCACGGACACAGGTCCCTGCTTAGGTAAGTATGGAGTCTTTGAAAGTTCTTTCGCCCACAGACGAATCAAACGTGTACAGCTCTCACATGCAATGCTGCTTCAGAGCAGAGCTCCACGCTGGCTGAAACCCTTTCTCTCCCCTCCGTTCAGACCCTTCCGGGTTGGTGACGTCACCGCGGGGTTCTCGCCGATATTGGCGCCGATTTCACTGGGTTAGCTCGCCGTGATAGGATAGTACAGTTGAAGGCAATATAGTTATTAGCTTTTCCAACGCGTTTCGAAACCCGTAGGTTTCTTCAGCAGGGAATAAAATTGAAGCAGCATTGCATGTGAGAGCTGTACACGTTTGATTCGTCTGTGGGAGAAAGAACTTTCAAAGACTCTATACTTACCTAAGCAGGGACCTGTGTCCATGGCACCAGCGTCCATACCCATGTGAGGACATCTGATCCGGCTTCCACGTGGTGTTTGGGTAACAATATCCTGAAATTGCTTGTTTAACATCATCTTGATGTACGCACGATACTCACCTTATTCATTGTTTGTGTCAATATAATTTTTAATGCACTATGAGCGTTGTGCGCTGTGTTTTTTCTGTTTTTTTCACATAACATATCACAATACATCAACACATACATCAACTGTGTGAGTGTCACTCTGTAACACTGGCCTCACTGGGCCATAACCCCACACCATATATCCCTGAGTCCCAAGTGTCAAAAGAGTCCCCACCCAAATGTGAGACAGCGCTGCCCACTAAGATGAGATGAGGTTGGTGCACGTGGTGACTTGACTGTACCTGCCGAGTGTGTCCCAACTCGGGCACGCAGATGACCTTCACTTGGGTTCCCTTGCCTGAAGGACGATCCCATGTCGCGTCCACCTCTGTGATGGATGGCTCCCACTTGGAGTGATCCAGCTTTATAATGTCTCTTATCTCTGCTAATCAGCAGAGGATGATTCACCTTCACGGCAATGCCAGAAGATTCATGCTTCCGGGCTGGACTCTCACTTGTCTAGCTCTACAGGACCCTGTTCCCTATCCTAAAGGGAGTCCCTGTAGCAACCACAAGCTGAGGTGAGTTAGGGCCTAGCTGGGGCCTAAGGGGGGTGTATGGCCTAGTGCGTGAGCCACTGGCTCCATACATATACCCACCCTCCCGCCTGTGTCCCAGCTTCAACTAACTCGCTCACTGCAGCACACAACAATGTATCCTTTCCTGAAGGGGAAGCTCTAAGCCCTATTGGCTACTGTGACATCAAATGTGCTCCAGTCCCTGGGGCTACTGGGAGTTGTAGTTTCCCATGGGCCTCTTTAGCATTAGGACCGCGTGCGCTATGTATACTGCGCATGCACGACATCTTAATAGCCACCGCTACCGCTAACTGTGCATGCGCGAGCTGGTGCTGGCCTTGCGCTATGGAGCGCCACTGCTGCCACTTCTCCCTCACAGTAATGGCCGCCGCGTCACTACTGCGCATGTGCGAACCTCCGTGCATGAGCGAATACATCAAAGATGGTGGTGCCCTGCAGAGGGAGCCGCCGGCCAACCCGTCACCACCAGCAAGTACCCCCAGAATGGCGAAGGTAAGGGAGGGGGAAGCGGAGCAACGGAGAGCCAGAGAGGACCTGGCTACATTTATAATACAGATAGTTTGGAATTATAATTAACAAAACAATGAATATACTAACTTTCTGTTGTCAGTATTCACTATTAAAGATGGGGGAACAGTTCAAACTCGTTCCCCCCCAAATTTTTCAGCTTTTCCTAGCACAATAAGTTCCGCGGTGTACAATTCGCAGGTGGATTGTTCAAACTTGAACCCATACGGATTGTTTAAAATACCCCTATGTGGATAATTTGTGCATCTTAAAATTAACCCCTCAGTGGAATTAACATCAATCAATTCTGCATACAGATGCAGCGGCCATTATTCGAACATTTCACGCGTTGAAATATGCGTTATGCTGCAAGGTGTTGCAAGATGTTCCGTTGTAGACACAATGGCCCATTGGATTAACACACACACACATATATATATTCTAAGGGTAGAACGACCCCTGACACAGGACCCGCATATAGTAACCACATACACCGGAATATATATATAAACTGTTTACTATAGGGGCAGATATATATAACAAGAAAAGGAATTAGTATTAGCGCCTTCCAAAACCCCACTGACACAGATGTTGTATTGCTGTGAAAATACTGCAAACAATAAAATTAAGGGCAATAACCATGCAATAAAAAATATATAATAAAAATAAAAATAGAAATGAAAATAAAAATATATAATAAAAACAATAAAACCACAGAATGAAAAATATATGTAAAATATACAATACAAGTGAAAGTCCAATCCCAAAAACACTGTCCTTCAGAGTCTCTGCAGCCTGAAAAGAGGGACCACCAAATCCCTCAAGGATATCTAAGAAAAAAAACAACAGGCGCACTCATAGTTTAATATGTTGAAAAATGTATATGGGACTGGTAAAAGTAAATTGCACACTCACAAACGTAAGAGGAACATGAGCAATTATTTATTTATTTATTTATAAAATATTTTACCAGGAAGTAATACATTGAGAGTTACCTCTCATTTTCAAGTATGTCCTGGGCACAGAGTAAAACAAATAATACATGGTTACAACTACAGTTACATACATGAACAGGGTATACATTATATACAAGACATTGCGTGCACAATTAAAGAAAATATATATTATGAGCGTATGAAACAGTTACAGACCAGGTTAAAATGTGAGACAGCCTTAGATTTGAAAGAACTTAAACTGGTGGTGGATGTGAGAGTCTCTGGTAGGTTGTTCCAGTTTTGGGGTGCACGGAAGGAGAAGGAGGAATGTCCGGATACTTTGTTAAGCCCTGGGACCATGAATAGTCTTTTGGAGTCTGATCTCAGGTGATAAGTGCTGCAAGTGGTAGGGGTGAGGAGCTTGTTCAGGGAGCTGGGTAGCTTCAAGAAAGAAAAAAGTGAGAAGCGCAGACAGTGGGGGTTGTGATTAAACTAGAATTCTTTATTAAATAAACTAGTCCTAGGAAAACCCCTCTAGGACAACAATGTGAAATCAATACATAAATAGTAATTTAAAAGTAGTGCTGATGGAATGGATAAGCGGTACCAGTTTATCAGTCTCCAGGGGATTGAAAACGGGAATTACCCGATAGACAGTCTTGGTCCTTTGGATAGTGCACTGCCCGGGCAGGTAATGGTGAAGAGGGGTACCCCAGGGTTGAGACAGTGTTGGAATAGCTCACCCTTTAAATACTGCAGATCCTTGGCGGTCCTGCTGTCCCTCAATTCACGGAAACCGCTCCGGTACACACAGCATGGATGTGCTGTTACTCGCGATACCACGCAACCCTCCGGGTGTCCGGGTCTGATGTCACTTCCGGCTGTGACGCACAGACCCTTCCCGGTAGTCTCTGGGCTCCGTTCTTCAGCGCTCCACCTCCTGATGGTACAGTGACCACACAGATAGCGCAGCAAGTGGTATTAACCGCTTCCTTCAAACGCACTGTTTAGCCAGCAAACACTCTATTTGCTCCTCCTCCTACGCGTTTCACCAAAAGGCTTCGTCAGGGATAACGTCACACCATGCACCTTCATACTTTATAGCCTGGTTAATTACATTCGTTTGAATACCCAATTAGTGGCTCATTGTCTAAAACATAAATTTAGATAAATACCACTCTTGGAACACAATGGTGCAAACATTATATGTGGCTGGTTCATGTCACAAAAAGAAAAAGAAAAACAAAGAAACACACACAAAGTGGTTATACAAAGTAATTAATAACTTTAAAATGCATATTGGTATAATTAAAATATGGATTTGGTTAAATTGATATTAATAGCTGGGCAGCTTGCCCATGAAGAATTTAAAGGCAAGACAGGAAAGGTGAACTTTGCGCCTAGACTCTAGTGTTGACCAATCTAGTTCTTTGAGCATTTCGCAGTGATGTGTGTTGTAGTTGCATTGGAGAACAAAACGACAAATTGAATTGTAGAGGGTGTCAAGTTTGCTAAGGTGGGTTTGAGGAGCCGAGCCATATACTATGTCTCCATAGTCAATAATTGGCATTAGCATCTGCTGTGCGATACGCTTTCTGAGTAATACTCAATCGCCAACAGTAACAGGATATCAGCAAGGTAACCGTCTTGAGGCTCCACCATATGCTGCATGAATCACTGACCGCATCACCTCTGTATGCCGCGTACTTCCTCACTCTAGACGGAATCTTGCGAAAGTTGTGACGTCAGCGGGAGCTCCCTGACTCCTCTCCATTGGAAGGCTCTGCATCCGTTGGAATTAGTGCATATCTATGCTCAAGCTGAAATACAAGTGCCAGTACGCTTATATATGCGCATATAGGAACATATAAAAATCAATTGTGATTAACAAAATGATCTGAAACACACCCACAATCCAATCCGCGTATTCAGATAACCGCCCACTGTATCCACTGAGTGGATTCTTAAAATCCACCAGCTGATTGCGGAATCCATGGATTGGATTGTTGAGGGGGGGAAAAAAACAGAAAAAGATGAATCGTCCTTTTTGAGATTGATTCACTTAAATCCGCGGACCAAAGGAACTGGCTGATCTGCAGCGGATCCAAATCTGGCACAAAAACTCGCCCATCTCTACACCTTGCCTTCTAGATTAGTCCTTTCTCTTTATATACATACCCCTGTATGATGTCTGGAGCCCCATAGCACCAAGGTTGTGACCCAACATACTATATCCATGTTAGTAACACTTTTGGAGGGAGATAACATATTGTTCACATATCGATTATATTTGATGCTTACTGAGAAATCTAAAAATGTAATAGAGTGTCTAGACCAATTATCTGTAAACCAAATAGTAGATGGTAAATGATTAATGTAGTCCAACAAGGACCTATAGTCATCAAATTGTAATATGCCAAATTACTGGTAATATCGCAAAAAAAAGGTGTTATCATCAACGTGTTACCTTACAGCTAGAATTAACAGAAAATACAGCAAATTTACTTATTTTGATGCCAACCATCAAGCTCCGACATTTATTGGTATCTAGCTAACACCAACAAGTACCACAGATTTTTATCACATACTCCACCCTGCCATTAGGCCTATCTTTCCCATCTATATATTGGTCATTATAATGGTCCTTATACATCTAGGCAAGATAACCTAAACTAACATGGAATAGGTGATAAAACCTTACACGCATGACAAATTTAACATGCTATTAACCCCTTAGTAGCCCAAGTGGTCAGCTAGTCTTCACTTCTCATGATTAACTGGCCACTTATTGATATTAAGGGGTTACATTACATAACACTACACTACCTACCTTTCTTAGTAACCTAAGAAGATAAGGTAAAGAAGAGGTTTAACCCTTACCACCACCCCAACCAACCCCAGCATCCATCCTCCCTGCCCTCACACTTCCCCCAACAAACGTACTCCTCCTCAAATGTAATTGCCAAAATTCTATTAGCCACATGTGGCTAGTAAAGGGGTTGACAAAAATGTAAAAATAGGAGCAGACAGAATGTTTAGGAGCCAAAATGTTGTTGAGCGACACCTCACACTGTCAGGTTGAAGGTAAGGGCCATCACTGCCACACTCACTAGTCTTCAGACAGTCTCATAGATCTGACTGATCAGTCACTCCGAGATTATCTAATCATAAAGGCTCTCAGATAGTCTCTAGGATACCGACTGCATCCCCCAGATCTTCTGGAGCAAGATACATGATCATGATGGCCAATCAAAGGCAGGGGTGGCGGTACAACTACAGTACAACACCTGCCCAAAGGGAATGTCCTGGAGGGGTGAGAAATTTGAATTCAGACAAACATGACAGTGCCGATTAGACCATTTTCCAGTCATAGGGAAAACAGGGAATGAACCCTGAGTAGCTGATGCTACAAACCAAGCAGGTAAGTACAGTCCGTGAATTTCGGAAATAATCACCTCAGCAAGCAGGTAATGAGCCGCCATGTCCATAAGAATCCTCCATAGAATAACAAACTGAACTGAAATGGGATGGGGGGCTATATAGCATAACTGGTAGAAGTACAAATGAGCCACATCAGTGAAGAGCCCCTAAGTATATCAAAAGCGCCAGAAAATGCTAGCCTCACCTGCATCTGGTAACAACGGAGGAACAATCAGCTGGCAAGTATCAGTGTAGTCTGCCTGATAACGCTGAGAAGAAACGGCTTGGTGTTCCAGGCTGCTGGTAGAGGTGGCGTGCTCCTGCCCGTGGTAGATACAGAAGAGAGAGGAGAACTCAGCGGTCACTGCTCTTCCGAAAAACCAACCAAGCACATAAAATAAAAAAGCTTTATTTAATCAAAACAAAAAGTCATCTACAGAGAGTAAGACCACTCTGATGCGTTTCGTCCTATGGCAAGGACTTTATCAAAGAGTAAAATCCTTATCAACAGCTACACCCTAAATAGGCAGTGCTGTAGAACTATTGGTTAAAATTATCACGTGTGCAAACACAACCCTGTAGGTTTAACTGCAGAAGTGATAGAAGTATGCAAAAGGATGCAAACAGTTGGTGGCGCAGTGATAATAAATATATAATATAGGTGTATACAAACACAAAGTGTATAATCACAAATGAGTGATAGGTGAAAGAAATGCAGCCCTAAACCCTTACTGTAAGTGGATGATCTGTGGTATTCACTTCTTGTTGCAGCACGTCTTGGGAAAGCAGGGGAGCGCAGTTTTCAATATGCAACAAATAGAAAAGCATATATAGTGCAAATAAAGTTAATTCAAATGATGTGATGTGGTTGTATCTATTGAATGGAGACTCATGTGGTGTCAGATATAATCAGTCATTTCAGAGATCAGTGGCAATACTGTCCCGGCCAAGCTTATTCTAAAGCTTGCAGGGATAAATGCGGGGCTATTTTAAAATGTAAACGCAGTTTCCCGCGCGGCAGCCGCTTCAACAGATAAGTGCTAATGGCGCTTATCATTGAAAGCGCCCGCGGCGCAGGAAAACTAAAAAAAAAAAAGCCGCACACTGCCGGGTTTAAAAAAAAACGGGGAGAAATACGCATGCAAGTAAAGGCGGCCGCCACTGTAGCTTGACTCTGTGAATGGTAGATGACCCCACAACTGGATAGTTGATGAAATGTGAACAGCATACACAGCAACCTCATCAATCAAGGTTATAGAAAGGAAAGAGAGGCTTCCATAGCGAAACACAATAAAATACCTTTATAAACACAATAAAATTAACACTTACAGTGTCATAATAGCAAATGGGCACATAAAAAACGGGTGATATCACCAGCTTCAGTCTCCTCCGTCTCAGATACCACGGGGCCCCAGGGGGCGTCAGAATCGGCTGGAACACCTTTCGGACCGTCTGAACGTGGAACGTCTGTGTCCTCTGCGTCTTACACTCCCAAGGTCTCGCCTGGCATCCGTCACTGGGATCCGTGCAGCTCTTGTTGTGGACTCACTGGGGAACACAGCTCTTCTTGCGGGGAGACAACCGGTATACTTCCGGGTACTGGCTGATGACGTCACTCACAGCGACTCTACGCGTTTCACCAGTCTAAATTGGGAGCTTAAGCATTTTCTTTCAGTTTGATTTTGCTTTATGAACAGTGTTCAGAGTATGGGTCCACTATTGCACATATTTTCTGCTACTCATTTCTTTATGAGGTAATTCTGTTCAGCGGTCATCATTATTAATATTATTTCTATTACCATCATTAAATTTTGTACATGTATATTGATCAATACTTTGACTCTAAAACATCCTTAATATTCGCCCTTTCTGGGCTAATTAGATAATTTTGTACATATTTCCATACATATATTTATCATTGGATTGTTGTTATGGTCACTGTATTTATCTTTTGAGACATCATAGAGTTCTTGTTTTTAACCTTGTCATTTGTGTTTATTACATACAGTGTTACTTGTATCACATGTTCATGTTACATTGAATGTATCTTTTCTATGTGTAGCTATTTACTCTGAGTAGCGTGCTGTGTGTGTTTATAGTTGTTTCCTTTTTTTTCTGTCTCTGCAGTTAAACCTACAGGGTTGTGTTTGCACACGTGATAATTTTAACCAATAGTTCTACAGCACTGCCTATTTAGGGTGTAGCCGTTGATAAGGGTTTTACTCTTTGATAAAGTCATTGCCATAGGACGAAACGCGTCAGAGTGGTCTTACTCTCTGTAGATGTCTTTTTGTTTTGATTAAATAAAGCTTTTTTATTTTATGCGCTTAGTTGGTTTTTCAGAAGAGCAGTGATCGCCGCGTTCTCCTCTCTCCATTGTCCAGTCATGTTCATTACGTTATTAAGTATAGATTATATTTTCATAGTATAAAGTACAATGTACTGGAATGATAAGCAATAGTATCCCCATATGGTCTCCATCACACCTGTGTGGAGTTAAAGAACAATTTTAAATGAAGCATTATTTAAATATTATACAGTTCCACCTCAAACTTAAATGGATTTTGCTCAGAGAGAATGAAAGTCCTTAAGCTAACACTGAAACCTCGGCATCAGTAAGTTGTCTACTATAAAGGATAAAAATTATCTGTCTCTGGTCTTGGAGAGCATCAAGACCCATTATATGGTTTGTATGTATCTTTTTCTGCCCCTGTATAGCCCACTTATGGTCATAATGTCTAAGAAATGCACTCGGTTGTCTGATGTAAAATCCAATGAAGACTGACACTTTGCGTTGTTGTGTAAAAAGCTTGGAAAAATAGAGTGCTGGGATGTCTTTGGTTCTAAATTGTTTCCTAAAACAGCATCTAAAGCCATGATCACCTTTACTTAATGGATCAATGCTGTCTTCTTTATAGACTCTCAAGCACATGTTTAAATGTGTTTTTCTTGAATGCAAACAATTTTTTTAAACAAAGAACCAGTCCTCTGATCCCAGTCACAGGACTTCTACTTCACAGCAGTCTGAAACTTAAAGTCCCTGAACCTTAAAAATCCTATACTGTATGTGTTTTTTTGTTGTTGTTTTTTTTAATTTGTAATATTAGATCAAACTTACTGCATTTAATGAGTTTGAATGGATTAAGCTTCCTTGGATTACTATAGCAGCCATTTAGATAAGCAGAGCACTTCCTCTTTTAAAAAATGCAGACATGTTGGGTTGCCTAGGAAGCAGGATCTTTGCTGATCAATCACGGGAGAAAGGATCAATAGGCAGCTTAGATAATTAAAATTACTTAAAGGTATGCATGCATTCGTTAAAACAAAGAAACCAAACAAAAAATGGCATGAGGTAACGCTCCTTAACAGTCACCTTGTAGGTGACATCATTTTGATTTATTCATGGAACGGAATTATCTATAGTATATAGGTTACAAATTGATGTATGTACAGACTGCCCCTAATATTAATGCTGTTTTGAGTAAGTGAATTCTTTCAGAGTGTTTAAAGTTCCTTTAGTCCATACTGTACATGTCAAATCAACAGAGACAATAAAATTACAAACTAGACCGAAGAGAGATACAAATATATCAGCCATTATTGCTCCCACTGACACTTGGCAACAGGAAACACACAATGTGCCAACGGGAGCAGCCACCATTCTAAATGCATTTGCTTTGTGTAAAAAAGGGTTGGGGCTAACACAACTTTACACCCTCTGGTGCTCGCTAGCAGGTGCAATAACCCCTGCTACATCTGCAGTTCAATTTACTCCAAGAACAAGGAGAATATTTTCCAACCTTTTTATTTATGTGGAGCACATGAAAACAATGTTTGTTCCCATTGTAATCCTACTATATATACAGACTAACACTTCTCATTGTTTTCATTATCTCTATTTTAAAGCTTATGTACACAGTGCCCTTACACTCCTGTGATAAATTTAGTTTGCCTGCATATTTTACTTGTCTTCCTTTCAAAGGGCTATAAAATGCAAAGTCCATTTTGGACAGCTTCAGTTGCTCTCTTCAGAAGAAGACCATTCTTATAACCAAAATGCTCTCATTTACAGTCTGCAGAGAGTTGTCCTATACAATCTGGGAGTTAGTACTGTATGTGTTTAGCCTTATTAAAAAAGGTTTCAGTTCACCACATCTTGTTTCTATTTTATGCTTCATGCTGCCACCCCTACTGTAGGTTACCCAATTGATCCTGATGATCAATTGTATACACAGTAGGATTTAATAGGTTAGCAGTTTTCCATGATGGAACCATGAACTTTGTTATGATTTATCTTGCCATAACAGCTCAAACAAGGAGCGATTCCATGAATATAATACTGTTCCCTGGTGTTGTGAAAACTTATTTGTTAACTGAGTCTTCTTGTAGTTATTGTTCCTATTATTTCTCTCTCAACAAAGACATTTCTATTTTTATATCGAAAACCATCCTGAAATATATAGTAAAGGCTTACTGTATAAACTTGACTGACTTCTGCATAAAAAGTTCCTTCACACTGAACAATGTCTAAGAAACCGAGACACTGCGGCACAATTTGAAGCCAGTCAAAAATAGCAAGGAACTATGCTTAACTAAGTGTAGCTGTTCAGGAAATTTAATGGTAGGAACTTCTACTATATGTGTGCACTTTAAAAAAATATATATATAATCTGATGGAAAACTCTACAGGGTTATGTTTTAAAGTCTTTTGACTGCAAAAAGTAATTCTAAAATATAGCATCAGATTTTAATACAAAGACAATTGAAAGCAATTTATAATAATAGCTGTATACCAATTTGTGTCCTAGTTTTGTAACTAGGATAATTTGATACATAGTTCCTCTTCTGTTAAATATTTACGAATGCATTAAGTGCAACTTTTTCTATCACTAGTGGTCAAAGTGTTAATTCACTAAGTGATCAGACTATGGGCCTGATATACCAACTGCAGTTAAAGTAGAGTGTACTGTATATCCGGTAAAAAAAGAATTATGTGCGTTTTTACCGCAATTTTAAGTTGGTATGTATCAACATTGCAGAAATAATTTACTGGGTGCAATATTCGACAAAAATTGTGATGCAGGAATTAACGCAACCATTAATAATACATTAATTACCCGTCATCGCGATCATATTTCTATCATAGGCTTCTGTAATATTATTATTACAGAAGCCTTTGATCTAAATAACATTAACTCATTTGATGCCTGTGGTTACAAAGTTATACTCCAGGCACAAAACAAAAATACTACCTAACCCTCTTGCCCACCTTAGTGCCTAAATGCTAAGATAACCAGTGTTTTAACCCCTCCTACCACGTCCTGGGATGCGTAATCACCCTTCCCAAGGCACCTACCTCCTATCCCCACAACAAACAAACCCCCTCTAGACTAATGCCTAAGATACTTATTAGCCAAATGTGGCTAATAGTTGTTTTGGGCATTGACCAAAGCAATATACACGTTAAAAAAAACACCAACAACACTCAAAATACATTTTTCACATATAAACATTGATTGTCAGTGTGGATATCTAGGCCCTCTCAAAAAATGGAACATATAATACAAAAAAAAATATTATCAATATTAAAATACATTAATAAACCCCACTTCATAAAAGAAAAAAGGAACGAAATCCAAAAATCAAGAGGGGCTGCTACAGTACGTGTCGGGCACTTGGCCCTTCTTGGCCACATAATAGTGGTACTTCCTTTCAGGAGGAAAAATGGAGTCCCGTAGCTACAATGTAACCTGTGAGTACTTAATTAGTAGGAAGGTGATCGAAAGTTCAGCTTATCTGCTGCTCTGCAAATCATCACCATACCATACAGCATGAGTGAGTGTATCTGACATTGCTTTTAGGATGGTGTTCCTTTTTTCTTTATTGTGTTGTTGCTTTTTGGCAGTGTATAGCACCTTTTTTGCACTTTATTGTGATATTTGTAGTGTGTAGATCAGTGTGTTTGTCTTCCTTGTCCCACGTCCTCCTGGGTTTACCCCTCTCTGGGGGAGTATTTGTTTGGGTAGCTGCATCTTGATAGTGCCCTGTGCAATATGCTTTGTTTATTAGATTTGTTTTCTTTCTTTTATTAAATTGTTTTGTGTTTGACCACTTTCAGTGTCACAGCTGTTTATGAGTGCTGCAGGTAATCTCTTATTGTTACATTCTGAATAATAGAGAAAAAATGGCACAAAGCCAAAAAGCACCGCACCACAAAACAAAATGGCAGAAAAAGAGGGTGAGCTAAAAAAAAAAAAAAAATTAATGCTCAAACGGAGGATCACACTGACATGTTTCGCTCAGGGGAGCTTTATCACACTTTGATTTGTTTTATTCAAGTCCTTTGTGAGTGCATGTCCAAGAGAGCCTTTTTTATTTGTTTAACATTAAAATTAACCCATACAGTATTACACTATGGAACTTACGCTTCTTTTCCTTTTTTTCCTTTAGGTATCCTCATTTCTGAAGCTGCAGTTTGCTCCAATCCAGATTCACTATAATCCCCTGGCATTGGACTTTACCTTTTTCACTTTCATCGATTGGTTTGAATATCTGTTTATTGAACATCCAAAAAGTATATTGTTATTATAATTGTTGTGATGTGTTTGGTCATAGGCTATTAGATCGATAGGTTTGCCCAGTTGTCACATGTACATTGTGTAATTTGTTCACACTTTACCATTGTGTGCAACCATTATATAGCCATTATCTTTCATACACATATTGGGGCAATCTATAGCGCTACTTCATTGTGTGTGTGTGTGTGTGTGTGTGTGTGTGTGTGTGTGTGTGTGTGTGTGTGTGTGTGTGTGTGTGTGTGTGTGTGTGTGTGTGTGTGTGTGTGTGTGTGTGTGTGTGTGTGTGTGTGTGTGTGTGTGTGTGTGTGTGTGTGTGTGTGTGTGTGTGTGTGATTAAGGTTATGGTGGGTAAAAAAAGTGACAAAAACCCTCCACAGTAAAGCATATAGCAAATGGAATAGCATAGTATGCTCATTTGTATGTCTTAGACAAACAAGCAGAGCCAGTACAACCAACCTCACACTGAAGAGACCCACAAGGTCGCAAGGTCTGTGAGTGGGTTTACTGGCTTTGTATCATCCCAGACTATGTTTAAAAGCTGTGTTTAAACCAGCATGCATTGGCTTAAGGGTTGTTCATGTAATGTGAGCTTGAGACAAAAGGTGGCACTGTGTGCTCATTTGCATGTCATTTCCCAGTATCCCTTGCTGCAGTGGAAGTGCTGTGTGCTGGGTGATAATGGTGAAAGGCGGGGTTGCAGACCTATCTAAGACATGCAAATGAGCATACAGTAATATTTCCATTATATATATATAATTTTGCATCCCTATAAACCAATAGGGACCACATAGTATCCACACACACTTTTAGTTATGCTACTATCTCTCACATTTCCACACCTACCCACACCATTAATATTAACTCCCACTCCACACACCCCTTTTGTAAAGCACTGTATACACTGTGGGCTCTCTATTCATTTATATTCACACAGATATACACACACACACTCTTACATCACTGACTTTCAGGAACCATTTAACACCTCTAGCCATAAATCTCATCCACACCGGGGGAAGGACAAGCACTTATAACATTCCAAGGGACACTGTTTTTAAGTATACTCTTTGCTTGCTTCATTCATTTTAACATCGCCGGAAGAAGAGATCAGTGTATCTCGAAAGCTCGCACAAATAAAAGCATTTCGTTAGCCACAGAGCGGTATCATCTATTTATATTTATATTTATATATATATATATATATTAAGGTTATGGTGGGTAAAAAAAGTGACAAAAACCCTCCACAGTATAGCATATAGCAACTGTAAATATTCCTGTATATTCATTTGCATGTCCTAGACAGGTCTGCAACCCTGTCTTCCACCATTATCGCCCAGCACACAGCACTTCCACTGCAGCAAGGGATTCTGGGAAATGACATGCAAATGAGCACACAGTGCCACCTTGTATCTCAAGCTCACATTGCATGAACAACCCTTAGCCAATGCATGCTGCTTTAAACACAGCTTTTAAGCAAGGACTTGGGAGATGCAAAGCCAGTAAACCCACTCACAGACATGTTTCAACCTTGATGGGTATAATCAGTGTGAGATTAGTTGCTGGCATTTGCTCATTTGAGATTAAAGAGTAGGTAATCACCACATTTATTAAGGTTATGGTGGGTAAAAAAAAAGTGACACAAAACCTCCACAGTATAGCATATAGCAACTGTAAATATTCCTGTATATTCATTTGCATGTCTTAGACAGGTCTGCAACCCTGTCTTTCACCATTATCGCCCAGCACACAGCACTTCCACTGCAGCAAGGGATTCTGGTAAATGACATGCAAATGAGCACACAGTGCCACCTTTTATCTCAAGCTCACATGTAATGTATATATATAACACAAAATGTTCAGGGCACTCTATGTGGGTAAGGTACAGCAGCGGCAGCTCTTATTCGAGCAAATGCCGCTGGCTGAATGAGGCTGGGAAGCGGGTAGCCGCGGCGCGTGGCGGCGCACTGTGACGTCACGGTCACAAGCGCGCCCGGCTTCCCCGTCTTCCCCGGCTTCCCCAGGCTTCCCCGACACCCCTGGAGTTCAAATCTAGGTAAGCGGGGGTGCGGGGAAGCAGAGGGGCAGAGTAGAAGCCGGGTTCGGGGTGTCTTTGGGGGGGTAATTGCGCGCGATGTGGAGGGGGGGTGCGTGGGGGAAACGCGGCGGCGCGCGTTTCTGACTGGCGGCAGCTGGGGTAGATCCCGGCATGCCGCCGGCATTTACTAGAATAAAAGATGTCGCTACTGTAGGACAAAAAACATATTTGTAGATCAGGGTGCTTGCAGTGCAACCAGGATCACCATCCAGCAACAAAATAGATAGATTCAATAAAGAAAAATCTGCAGCACTCACCAGAATTTATCAATAATATATCAGGTTTAATTCATCTACAAGCATCTAAGACATGTGAATGTGCTCACAAGTAATATTTTTATATGATATATGCTATACGGTGGAGGGTTTTTAGTCACATTTTCACCCACCATAACTTAAATAATATGTGGTGAAGACCTACTCATAGTATCAAGTTGCAAAGCCAGAACAACCAACCTCACACTGATGAGACCCACAAGATCGAAACAGTCTGTCCGTGAGTGTTTTTTTTGGCTTTGCATCTCATCCCAGGCTATGTTTAAAAACAGTGTTTAAAACAGCATGCATTGGCTTAAGGGTTTAACCATGTAATGTGGTCTTGAGACAAAAGGTGGCACTGTATGCTCATTTGCATGTCATTTCCCAGAATCCCCTGCTTCAGTGGAAACACTGTATGATAGGTGATAATGGTGAAAAGCAGGGTTGCAGACCTGTCTAAGACATGTGAATGTGCTCACACGTAATATTTTTTATATGCTATATGCTATACTGTGGAGGGTTTTTAGTGATTCACCCACCATAAATTAAATAATGTGCAGTAAATATATAAATATTTAAAAATAAAGAAAATACAGTAGTAACGCCAAAAGATATGTGATAATGTTAAATTAAATAATTAAAATAATAGATATTACATTCAAGATGTGAAATGAATGTATACAGTAATTGGGATATATAATGTACATGCATACCCCGTTTTAAGGACACTCACTTTAAGTACACTCGCGAGTAAGTACATATCGCCCAATAGGCAAACGGCAGCTCACGCATGCGCCTGTCAGCACGTCCTGAACAGCAATACCGGCTCCCTACCTGTACCGAAGCTGTGCGCAAGCGGGGAGACCATAGAGCCTGTTACAAATGCGTTATTTACATCAGTTATGCACATATATGATGATTGCTGCACAGTACATGCATCAATAAGTGGAAAAAGGTAGTGCTTCACTTTAAGTACATTTTCGCTTTACATACATGCTCCGGTCCCATTGCGTACGTTAATGCGGGGTATGCCTGTATATGTAAATAGACACACAATACAAACAACATAAAACAGAGAGACCAGTCCCTTAAATGTCCGATCTGTAAGTAAATTTTAACATCTTTTTTTTTTTAGCTTTTATGATTTCATACTGTTTGCACTGCTTCCTCAGCAGGTATCTTTTTTATGCAAAGCCAAACTGAAAATCTTAGTTGGTATTTTGTCTACTCTGCCAAGATAAAATTCAATAAAAACATAATTTATACTGATCAAGAGTAGGAGAAAAAGCACAGGACAAACATCTATCTAGACAGTAGGATGTAATGCAAACCATAAATATAACTGCCCTATAGTTTGGATAGTTTAAATCCTTTGTGAGAAAAACGATTGAGGTACTGTATCTTTTGTTAAATTTTCACTTCTAACATTATGAAGGGATCTGAGACTACTGGAAAGAAGAGTTTTAACTTGTCTAAGTCCCTTACTTGTTCATACAACATTGAAAAGGGGTTATAGATTTGTGACTTGACATTAAATATTGTTAGGGCCTATATACTGTATACTGTATATTATAACATATGTGTACATGTTCTAAGTTTAAGTTCTTTCAAATCTAAGGCTGTCACACATTTTAATCTGGTCTGTAACTGTTTCATACGCCCATCATATATATTTTCTTTAACTCTGCATGCAATGTCTTGTATATAATGTATACCCTGTTCATTTATGTAACTGTTTGTAACCATGTATTATTTGTATTAACTCTGTGCCCAGGACATACTTGAAAACGAGAGGTAACTCTCAATGTATTACTTCCTGGTAAAATATTTTATAAATAAATAAATGTTTTTTTTTTTTTATAAAGTCTCTCATGTGCTTATGATAATATGTAATAATGTTAAAAGATAATAACAGATAAATTAGTACATAACATGTAAAATAAATGATTCTGTGTGAGGTTACCATAAACCACTTGTTTAATTAGAAAGCAATAACGTACCAAAAATACAAGTCAAAATTCAGAAGGAAATTAAATATGTAAAACTTTTATCTTTTACTTTACATTTAAATCTGTAATACGAACAACACATGTACTGTAGCAAACCAAAGGGAAATATCTCAGGCTCTGTTTCCTCTTATAACCTGAGAACAAAATAACATCCAATAAGATGAAAAAGTAGAAAGGAGCATGTACAATATTTAATTTCAGTCAACTGAGCAAAACACTTGCCATAATGAAAATGAACCATGAAGAAGTGAAAATTACAAAAATATGACAATTTTTAAGTTATTGAAATATAATATGTGCCATTTATAACCTTCTATTATCCTTCTCTTAGACACATTGGAAAAACTACAATATTTGTTATTTTTGGGCAGTGTTTGGCAGCTCTATTTATTTGCTATATTGCATAGAATAAACTGAAACACTTCTATGCTGGAGGGGCCAGTTAATTGGAAAGTGAATAAGCAAATTTATTTTCAAATTAAAATAGCCAGGCATCTTTTAGACAACACCAATTAGTTTCTTATTCCATGTTAGTAACTGAAACTTTATGTAAAATCAAAAAAGCATAGAATTGGCCTCTTTTTATTCACTGTTCTTTAGAGATTCTGTTATTAAAACGTACTGTTACCAATTGTGCTTTCCTGAGGCCTTATTAAATAATACATACAGTGCTACACTACTAAAAAATTGATAATATGAATATGTAATGTGTATTAAATAACGGTTTAAACCAATTAAAATTATGCAAGTGTAAGGTAACTAAATTAAACATTCTGTACATGTTGAGCATATACACAACTCTTAGGTTAGAGAGTTAAAGGGTAACTGAAAGATACATTAGTGCCTATGTACACCTAATAGTATGTAAGACTATTTTTTGGTACTATGGTGTTATGGTGCTGCAGGGCTCACCTGTTGGTTCCCAGGAGGCTTAATCTCTATGATAATATAGGGAGCTTGGGGTACAGAATTACTCAATAGGTGAAGTACCTCCACCTGTAGGGCTCCTGCCATAGACAGGGGTTCATCCTCCCAGGAACTTCCATAGCATACAGTGAAGATTCTGGAGTGCCAATAAATACAAGCAAGTACTGTATAAGCAGGTTTATTGGAACAACTGCAGACACATCATATCCATCTCATGCACGAGAGGTACATCCCCAGGACCCAACTTAACCCAGGATGATGCCAACTTGTTGCTTGCATGGGCTTCGATCTGGATATATCCTGGCCCAGGGGCATCATCCCTTCCCTGGACAGGACAGGACTAGGCCTCCAAGAGGCTTGAGGTCCCCAGGATAGTCTGGACATCCTCACCCACTAAGGGGCAAGGGAGGAACTCACAATTCCCTCTAAGGGATCAGGTAGAACACACCTTTTTATGGCATATTAAACCTCCTTGATGATTAAGACCGTGTGCCTGTTTCTTCATTATACTGGATCATATTGGGACTTCAGGGGCTCCCCAGGACCAGCGCACCGGCAGCTAAAGTACTCCACCTATATTACCTATGTGACTGAGAGCGTGTCTCATCCTCTATCTGTTATACTAGAACACACCCTAGCCCATGGCTAGGGCTTGACAGAACTGCAAAATGAGCATAGGAGTCCTCTTTTATACTGGGGGTATGACCAGCTCCTAAGCCCCAGCAACTGGGCAAAACTATTAGAATAAACCCACCACCCTGGCATGGGAGTCCAAATGTTTTCAGGCAGGAGCCTTTAAACTGCAACAATATAACTTAAGCACTGTCTGCTGTTAACAGGATTTATAGTACTAGGGCAGAGAAATATATATAGCCAGGGGCTACATGGCTACATGGCTACAAGTCTATAACAAATATTGTGTTGCTGATATGATGGAGACATTTACAATCTGGAAAGGCATATATATGGTAAGCATTAAACATCAAGTCAAATTATATTTACCCCTTCTAAACAGGTGTAAAAGCTGTCCCTCCCTTTTTATTTTGGCATTGAAGGGAATAGATAACAACATTATTTTTGCCACATTCCCGTAAGACCACTAGCAATAAATCAGACAATGCACAGAAGCAAGTAAAAAGGTTGGCCAGAATGTAAATCTCAGCAAGACCAAAGTGATGCTTGACAAATGTGTCAACTCTACAAAAGTCACAAAAAATGGAATCTAAATCGAAGTCAATAAGGATGTCTTCCTCCTGTAACAAGTATCAATTCTCTGCATTGCTCCTAAATATATCAAAATGATATCCTCATCTTACTTTTGGTCATTGTCCTGGCTTTTGATGCCTCCTAGGAATTCAGTTAAATCTCACCCAACAATGGTAATTTCTTCGTGCGATATGTCCGGCCCACTGCCATTTCCGTTTCTTCACACTTGTGATGATGCCACAGACTTTTGTTTACTAAGTAACCCATTCAATTGCCATGTGCTAACTACTGTATATTGTAAATCCTTTCAGAAATGTTTTTTTTACCATGTTGTATGTGTGTCTTTATTTATATAGTGCCATTAATGTACATAGCGCTTCACTGTAGTAATAATACACGTGACAATCGTATAAATACCAAATAAATCAAAGAATTAACAGATCATGGAAAGAAGTGCTTCAGACATAAAAGTAACATTTAGGAAAAGGAGTCCCTGCTCCAAAGAGCTTACAATCTAGTTGGTAGGAGGAACATACAGATACAGAGGAGGGCATACTGGTAAGTAGGTCTGAAAGGGGCCTAGCTTTATGTATCAGGTGTATAGTGTTAGCCACAGAGCTACAGTACTCATATGCTTCGTTAAGCAGGTGGCTTTTAAGGTGGGTCTTAAAGGTTGATAGAAAGCGTGCTGGTCGGGTTTTGAGGGTAAGGGCATTCCAGATGTGTGGGGCAGTCAGTGAGAATGGTTTGAGGCGGGAGAGGGCTTTAGATACAAAGGGGGTAGGGAGAAGACATCCTTGAGTGGAACGTAAGAGTCAGGATGGTACATAGCGAGAAAATGGGGCTGAGATGTGAGGAGGAGCAGAAGAGTGTAAAGCTTTAAAAGTGATGAGGATAATTGAATATGAGATATGGGATTTGATAGGAAGCCAGGTGAGGGATTTCAGCAGGGGAGGCGCTGAGACAGATTTAGGAAAGATGTTGTACATTAATGTTTCTTTACAAGTAACGCAGTTTAATGGTATTCACTTGTGACTATCCAGGTTTTATGCAAATTGTGGATGAATTCAGACTAGAAAAGGATGATATTATCAGAATTTTCCAAATCAATTACAGAGTAAACATTTACATTTACTCTGAGAGTCCAAACTGTGTCCAAGGGAAAGTGTGTGGGGAATAAGGCTCTCTGTGACTGGTGTCACAAGAGCATCGTCTCCAGGTAAGTCTTTGGGTACCGGTGCCCTGGTCAGAACCTATCAGGATGCCCCAGGGGTACCTTGTTGCAGGGGACCCCCAGGCCTACTGCCTGACAATTTGCCAGGGAGCCCTGGATGCCAAAGCAAATCGCAAATTGTGGACCGCTGGCTGTATCTCTGCCCGGAGCTGCTGCCTGGAGCTGATGCTGTCTGCTCTATCTTGGGGTTCAGCCTCTCGCAGGATGTCCATTCTGTAGCTGGGGAGCGTTTCCCCAGACTGGGGTTACTGGACTCCGCAGGACCTCTGGATCTGTTGGTCCCAAATGCAGGGGTACGGTGACATTCTCAGTGGGCAGAGGTACCAAAGGCTCCCCTGTCTGGGCAAGTGCCCTGCTTGTGCTTCTGGTGATGGCTGCTAGTGGAGCAGCATCCTCCTCAAATGAACAGATGAGGTGCCCCAGGTCATTACTGAGCAGCACCTCAGTATCCAACCCAAGCAAAACACCTTCATCCCTCATATCTTGACCGGAACTCCAGTCAAGGAACACATGGGTGACCTGGATTGACCTATGTCCCCCATCTGGCATGGTTAACCACATCCCTGTGCCCAGGAGCAGGTCCTCTGGATTGCCCATATCAGGTCTCCCCAGAGTGACAGTGGCACCGGAGTTAATAAGGCTGGCTTCCTGGTGAGCTATGATGGTCACTGGCTGTAACAGGAGGGGGTAACCAGGCTCTCTAATAAAGTTCAAGCCATTTTGGTTAACTCTGATCCGTGTATAAGGGTCAAAGAAAGTTAGCTCTGGGGCCCATTAACATTATACCATTCCAATGTATTCAAAGTATTTTTTGTGTTTTTTTCTTTCTGGGCATGCAATCAAGCAGGAATTGCTAGGGTATGAGTTTCAAGGGGGGTTTTGTGGAGGAACCGTTGACAGAATGTGCCTAGGAGGTTGGGGTCCAGAGTTGTCGGTTCCCCTATAAATGTACCTGGGAATCATGCCCAATTCTCGAAATTAAATTAATGTAGAGGTCACGGCTGGGATTTGATGCCAATTTGAGTTCCAAGAAATTGGGACTACAGATGCAGCGGCCATTATTCAAACAAATCACGGCGCCGATTTCGTGTGCTCTGCTGTACTCCACACAGCATGAACGCGGCCATTCGCCACAGGCACCCACACTTATTTCATGGATTCTGTTTCTTTGGGTGCAATGAAATGAATTAATTGCAATGAGTACAGTACCGTACTACTGTGCTAGTGTGTCAATTTAAGGTCTTTAAAAAACAGAACTCTAAAATGCCATTTTCTGCACTTGCAGCACTCACTTGTTAAGGCGGTAAGGATGGAAGACATCCCGCATCATGACATCGGTATTCCGATGTACACAACGCGTGTAGAGTTCCCTGCACCTAGGAAAGTCTAGTTTTCGACCCCAGTCCCAAAGTAAGTGTGTCTTCTTGTCTGAATTACAATTAATTAATTTAATTACCTTGTTTTGCTCAATGAATTATCCCGGTAAAAAGGTGTAAATAACCTGTGACACACATTGCATGTGTATTCTCATTTAAACAGTGCAACTCATCACAAGTGATATAAAAAAGCAGAAGAAAGAGACCAGGTTCGTGTTTAATTGGACAATTGGGATACATTTGAGGTTGTCATATTTACTGATAAAACCTTGGTTACCTTGGAGAAGTACTCTAAAATGTTATTCAGGAACCATAGTCACCTTTCAATCAAACCAACTCAAAACCACCCCATGAAGGTCTATGTTTTTGGAGCTTTTACATATTGTGGTTCAAGGTCAAAAGTAATATTTAAATATAATGAACAAAACTCTCTTGAACAAAACAAGAATTTTACAAGGGCTTTACTTCAACTGAATATGTTGTAATATTAATAATATTTTCGTTTGTCTTACAAAGGAACCATGGAAAAAGCTTATTTTAGGAAATTATCATAAGCCCGCAGCATTAATTGTCTAAGCCTTGAGGTCACGGATTTTCAGTAAAATGACCCCAAGCACACTATTTCTTCTGTATTTCTAATGGAAAAACGTTATTAATTGGTCCAGTACACCACCTAAGTCTCCAGACATGAACTCCATAGAGAGGTTATGGTCATCCCGGAAACATCACATAAGATGCACAGCAAAACCAAAAATAAGATAAAGATTGTGATGGCCATCCATAAGTGCTTGAGGGTGTGATTGACTTAAATGGTGTATAATAATTATATACAGTAGATCACCTGTACAAGGTATTACCTGTCATTTTAGAACTAAATGGCATACAGTTGTAACGCTGTGCTCAACACAACCAAGGCAGGACTCCGGTACAGAGATGGGAATGGGTATAAACGCCACCCACAGCCCTGGGGGCACGTCTGGAGAGTGGATGGTCAGGCAGCCAGATCGGGATGGAGAGATTAGAGTAGTCTTGATACTTGCCGAGGTCAGAGGTAGGAGGCAGTAGAATGGTTGGAGTCCGATAGCCGTGGTCAGGGGTTGGAGCCAGTAGAAACATAGAAGTCTGTAAGCCGTGGTCAGGATTGGAGAGATGCAGAAGGTCAGAGGGAAGCTGGGGTCGGTAAGCCAGAAGTGTGGAGTCCAAGGGTCAAGCCGGGTCAGTTCAGGAGAAAAATCTGAAAGCAAGGCGAAGGTGCACGGAGCAAGGCAAGGCAAGGCAAGGAACCAAGAAGAGGGAGAAAAAGTGCTACCAGAAACTATGCTCAGCCAAAGTGCAAGTGGCACAGCTGAGAATATATGGGAGAGCAGGACCAATGAGAGAGAGGGGAGGAGTAGAGGTGCAGCTTCAGTGGAGGCAGGGATAGGTGGAGTGGTGCAGGAGACAGGTGGGCATGATGAGGGTAGTTGATGCGCAGCTTGGGATCGGTACACACACACACACATCACGTGTGTGCTCCCTGTGATGCAGATGCGTGCCGTAACCAAGGGGTGGAGCAAGACTCTGCAGTGTCAACAACGCTCCTCTGTGAGCGCGCACACGCTGTAAAGACAGCGGGGTTGAGCGAGGCAGCAGGTAAGGAGGGAGTGCACCACAGGGGATGCACTCCCCGATACTTTATAGTAACCCCCTTTGAGGAGTAGCCTCTGGACAACTCCAATATAGCTTGAGAGGGTCCTTTGCATGAAACTGCCTTATGAGATTGGGAGCATGTATTTGGTGATGGGGTATCCAGGATCGTTCTTCTGGTCCGAACCCCTTCCAATGCTCCAAATACTGTACTTCTCCTCTAGAAATTCTTGAATCAATAATGGATTGTACCTTATACACTTCTTGTCCTTGTACGATTACTGGAGTAGGAGTAGAAGAGGAGTCTGGAAAGTGAGAACTTGGAAAGACTGGCTTTAGGAGAGATATATGAATAAACGAAGGTATCCTCATAGATGAGGGAAGTTGAAGGCGGTTCGCAACTGGATTAATCTTCTCCAGGATAGTGTATGGACCCAAAAATCTTGGAGCTAATTTGAGTGGGTATCTTGAGCCTGATGTTCCTCAAGGAAAGCCACGCTCTGTCTCCTGGTTTGAAGTCTGGTACTTTGCGACGATGACGATCCGCCTGGGATTTTTGTCTGCGAGTCGCCTCTCCAAGAGTCTTTTGAATTCTCCTCCAGGATTCTTGCAAAGAGTTGATTATGTTGTCAATCGCTGGGACCCCGGAAGAAGAGGAAGTGATGGGAAGGTGTGCAGGATGAAATCCGTAGTTAAAAAATAATTTCTTAGAGAGTTGTGGGCAAATTCTGCCCAGGGAAAAAGATCCACCCAGTCGTCTTGGGCATCGGAAATAAAGCACCTTATGTACTGTTCCAAGATTTTATTTGTCCTCTCGGTTTGACTGTTGGTCTGAGGGTGGTACCCGGATGAAAAATTTAAGGAAATGCCCATTCTCTGGGAAAAATATCGCCAAAACTTGGAAACGAATTGTGAACCTCGATCGGAAACTATGTTCGAGGGTAATCCATGGATGCGAAAGTTTTCTTTGGTAAAAATATCTGCTAGTGAGGGCGAATTGGGAAGGCCTTGAAAAGGGATGAAATGAGATTATTTAGAAAAATGATCGACTACAACAAAGATGGTGTTCATACCCTTGCAGGGAGATAATTCAACAATAAAGTCCATGGACAAGTGACTCCAAGTGCGGTCTGGTATGGGCAGAGGGCGTAAGACTCCAGGTGATTTGTTGCGAGAGCTCTTGTTGCGGGCGCATGTGAAACAAGACTTGACAAATAGTTTGGTGTCTTTTTGCATAGTAGGTCACCAAAAAGTTTGTTTAATGAGATTGGTAGTTCTTCGGGTACCGGGATGACAAGCTGATTTAGATAAATGGCTCCATTCCCAAATTTTCTAGCGAAAACCTGGTGCCGCATACAAACAACCATCTGGGTCCTCTAGACATTCCGGAATATGAGATTGGTTAGCCAAAATGTCATCCAGGACATCAGAAGAGTTGGCGGACAGGATGTACTTAGATGGGAGGATAGTTTCAGCTTGGCCCTCTGTTTTGTCTTTGTCTGTGAACTGGTGAGATAAAGCACCCGCTTTCAAATTCTTTGACCCCGGAATAAAAGAGATGATGTAGTTAAATCGTGAAAAAAAAAGTGACAAGCGAGCCTGACGAGCTCCAAAACGACAGGCGCGCTTAATATACAGCAAGTTCTTATGGTCTGTGAGGATGGTGATTGGATGTGCCGTACCTTCCAGGAGGTGCCTCCATTCCTGAAGAGTGAGTTTAATAGCTAATAACTGTTAATTACCGAAGTCATAGTTCTGTTCTCCAGATGAAAATATTTTTAAAACAAAAGCACAAGGATGTAGCTTGGTCTGTGGTGACAGTCTCTGAGATAATATAACACTGGCCCCAATATTGGATGCATCAACTTCCAAGGTGAAAGGTAGTTTGGGGTCAGGATGAATTAGGATGGGTCCGGAGATGAAAGTTCTCTTGTGAAGATCAAAAGCCTGGATTGCTTCGGGTGGCCAGGAAACAGCATATGCCATTTTCTTGATTAAGGCTGTGATCGGGGTTACTGTGGTAGAAAAGTCTCGAATGAACCTGTGATAGTAGTTCGCGAATCCTAAGAAATGCTGGACTGCTTTAAGAGAAGTAGGTTGTGGCCAGTCCAGAACTGCCTTAAGCTTGGCAAGATCCATAGCAAAACCAGAGTCTGAGATAATGTTTCCTAGGAATGTCGTGGAAGTCTGGTGGAACTGGCATTTCCATGCCTGATGGAGGACAGCGATCCATCCAGGTTGCCCGGGTCTTTTTGGATTGGTGTGCCGGACGTGGCATGAGGGAGTGGGGGTATTACCTGGGTTAGATCCTGAGGTCCTACTTGGCAATGACCTGGGGCATGTTACCTGGCCACTGTTGCAAAGATCACCAGGAGCCAGTCAGCCAAGATTGCAGCGGAACCATTCCCTGTCCCCTTGCATTTGGGACCTACAGTTCCAGGGGTCTCTGCAGAGACCAGACAGGTAAGCCAGACTAAGTCGCATACTGACCCTGACTTATTGTTCCCTTTACCTGTACCTAGTCCCCCCGACTTAGCCTTGACAAGCGGGTGGCCAGAGTTAGGTACCCAATTTAGGGATGCGGTGTGATCCGACCCCAGCTTGGAATGCATGAGACTTCGGGCGTCCGAGTCTAAGCCACGTGATGGGTTGGATTACTTCTTGTGGCACCGCGGGCTCCTGTATAGAGAGCAAGGGACCACAGAGTTAGATGAGGTCTGGACCGGTAAGCTACAGCTTGTGGTACCCATGGAGTATAGGCAGCAGTTGTTGCAGGTAGCCCACTCTATTCCATTAGCAGGGCATCAGTGGGTCACTCGGATGAAAGCCCGGCTGTTGCAGCGTTACAACAGGCCGGGGGAATCCCGGGAGGTGGCAGATTTCTGCTGGTCTTGTGATGCCTGCCAGCAAGTAGGTAAGGTGGGTAGACGTGTGAAGACACCCCTGAACCCATTACCGGTAATAGGGGAGCCCTTCAAGAGGGTAGCCAAGGACCTTGTGGGACCCCTCCTGTTTCCAAGCTGGTCCGGGAAGCGCTACATCCTCATGGTGGTGAACTTTGCCACCCTGTATCCTGAGGCGGTAGCACTTGCCACCATTGATGCTAGGGAAGTAGCTAAGGCACTGTTAACC
Source organism: Ascaphus truei (assembly GCF_040206685.1). NCBI lineage: Eukaryota > Metazoa > Chordata > Amphibia > Anura > Ascaphidae > Ascaphus > Ascaphus truei. Next base: position 486,499,715 of record NC_134483.1, on the reverse strand, counting down.
ATTTTTACTAGGGTAAGTTTCCCTAGCGAGATCCTAACCGATTAGGGGTTGCAATTCATGAGTTAATTGCTACAGTGTCTCTGGGATGCGTGTGGGGTGAAGCACCAGCGCACAACCCCTTACCACCCCCAAATCAACGGGCTATGTGAGAGGTTCAACGGTACCCTGAAGCAGATGCTGCGAACCTTTATAGAAGCAGAGGGCAAAGACTGGGAGATTCACCTGCTGCACTTGCTGTTTGCATACCGAGAGGTACCACAAGAATCTACCGGCGATTCTCCCTTTGAACTGCTATATGTTCGCAGGGTACGGGGACCTCTGGACCTATTCTGTGAGGGATGGGAAGGGGAGACTACCAATACTGATGCTTCTGTATACAAACAATAACAGAACAAACAATGAACAAGAATGTCCTTGGCGCACTATCTGGTAAATAACCTGACAGTAATGAAGTCCAAATGTCCTTGATGATAGGGATAATAAATCCGAAATCCAATCACACTTGAGGTCCTTAGAGGTAGTTGAATCAAATCTGTGATGATATAGAAAACAAAACAACCATTGCGCAGTACTTCTGGTCAAACATCAACTCCCCCACCGTTGCCAGCTACTTACTTAAAAATAGATTAAAAGGGCCTCAAAAGGTATCTTTCACTTCTTTCCCCGTTGCCTGATCTCAGCTTAGTTGCCAGGCGAAATGCCTCCTCCGCTCAGATATAAGCCTCTCACCAGCACAATACCGGAAAGTAAGGAGATATGGCCAATGGTATGATACCGTAACAATTTAATACAATAAAAATTACAAGACTATACAACAGTGCACTCACATGTCCATAGTCCCTATGTGTGTGATACAACGTGCCGTCAGCTTGCCTGGCAGGATACCGGGATGCTGCAGATGTAGGTGAGATTTGGCTTGTATCCCCGTTTCGTGGCCGCGACTCGGAGCGCCTCGTCTCCCTCTGATGACGTCACTGCCCAAGCACTCCTTCTCCTCCCCGCATGTGTGAACGTCGTACCACTGCTTCAAAGACTCCACCCTGCGCGCGTTTCGTGACTGCTGACATCACTTCTTCAGGGGTAATGGAGTATTGGAGACAATAGGTGCTATTTAAACCCATTGAGATGTATAAGCAAGGCTCCCATTGGTTGATTACCTAACTGGAAACCCCTGCTCATTGTTTTTCACATACAATCAGTGCATGTTCAATAAAAATCCTTAATAAATGCTTATCACATAATAAAAGATAATAAAAACGCATATTACACAAAACTGACACAGCGAAAGACAAATAGTTAATGTGCATGCTATATAAAATGAATAATTCCGGTGGTGGTTGTGTGACCTAATACTACATATGGAACTACCCACTATTTGATCTATGAGAGAACTCAGAGGAAAAGAGTTTGAGATGGAGGATTTACTGACAGGTGCCCTCATAATACAGAGTTGATCTATCCATCTTTTAAAAATGAAGCCAGATCAAACTCTATATTGAGAACTCTTGGGGTCAGGGTTTTGAGGGTATATATCCAGAAGCTTTCGCGTCTGGATATCAAATTCATCTTATCTCCCCCTCTCCAATTTTGTTTTGGGCATTCAATTCCCTTGCAAATTAATCCCACTGGATTTTGGTCATAGGTTGAGCGCTTTAGTATATGTTTTAGTCTAGTTTAATTTTCACCTCCATAACTGTATCCAATTTCACATATCAGCAGCCAACCATTATTTAATATGTCACTTTTTTCTAGTCGAGCACTTCGTAGTTGTAATTTAGACAGTTTCTTCACAGAGGACACAGAGGTGGAAAATATAGATATTGACACTGAAAATCTAGATACCCTATTTAATAAAGTAGAAAAACTCCTCACGCAAGAAATGAGGCAGATCTGGGAAGTGGTAGCATTGAAGAAATATGTAGTAAAAAAATGGATACCGAGAAGACTTAGGGTCCTCAAACTACCGACACTTGAGACAGAGAATGAGGAATTCATGAAGGAGTGGAACCACCTTTTTGACTCATGTGCGTTTGGTTTAGTGAACCTGTCTATTCAGTATAGAACCAGATCCCTAGATGTTTTGGACAAAAAGATTGTAGAAATCCAAGAAAAATTGAGCCACTTCTCTGAACTCAAAGAGTACAAAGTACTAGATGAGAAAATCATACAGAGGATAGAAAAATTAGAGAAGGAGGTCATTAGTTCAAAGCAGAAAAAATATATAAGGGACAAAAAGGACTATGAACAGAATAGACAAAGGGACTGGAAATCAGAGAAGAAAGTCCATATTGCAGAAGAAATCCCCACTGTGGAGGCTAAAACTACACCAACTAGTAAGGGAACAAAATCAAAGGAAGAACTAAAACTCAAAAAAGATAGTAATCCAATAACCAAAAGTAAAAAGGTGGCATCACAACGCCCCTATTTGGGAGCTCGTCCACAAGCACCATATAGGAATGGTCCTCATAGGTACCATGGTCCACCACAGGGAGGGTATACCAATGGCCATAGAGGATATGGACATCATGACTATTACCATGATGGAACAAAGGAAGGTCCTAGAGGCTATGATGATGTCTTTAGACCAAACAACAGCTTTAGACCTTATCATATACCATCTAGAGACCATGAAATTAATCAGCATCAAATGTCTTTTTTAGATCACGATAGGGATTACGACTTCCCCCCGAGGAGAAACAGCGAGACAGACAACCTAACAGGGAGACAGGATACCCCACGATCTGCGAGACGCAAAAGAATAGAGGATTCAGAGGAAAAAGAGGAGGAAGGAGGAAAGATAAAAAAGTCAGACCAAGCGAGCCACCGGTAGAGGTTAGCAATGTGTTCAACATCAGTAGCCATAAAATCTCTGATGTTGAGGAGAAGGTCCTTTCGAAGGGGCTCAATTTTGCCCCCTCGCAGGGACCTAACATGTTTGATCTATATATAGATACACAAAAATTCGTGAGACGTCTAACTCTCAAAAAATATTTCCTAAAAGACGCTGTAAGTAGGGAGGCCATACAGGCAAACAATAATCCTAGTACCATCCAGGCGGTTTCGCCAAATAAATTTAAAAGACCTTCTGTCTTCTATCCCAAACATGTTAAGGGGAACTTTATAGAGACATTTACTGAACTAGTCATTCAGGACTTGGAGAAGGCAACCAGCGAGTTCAAGTTCAATAAACATAACTTGAGTCAACTAGAGGTAGATGCTGTTAAAAGTTTAGAGAGCAATACTCAAATTGTAATTAAAGCAGCTGACAAGGGGGGGTGGCATCGTAATCATGGACTCAGCCTATTACAAGACAGAGTCCATGAGAATTCTTAATGATCCAACAACATACCAAAAACTGCCATGCAACCCATCGGCTGAGTTTAAGCTAGCCCTAAATAAATATTTGCAAAAGGGATTTGCTTATGGTATCATCACAAAGGGAGAATTGGAGTTCTTGGATATAGAGCAGCCAAGGATTCCAATCTTCTATTTCATACCGAAGATCCATAAGGATCTTTGGAATCCCCCCGGTTGCCCAATAATTTCTGGGATCAAATCACTGACCTCCAATTTGTCCCAGTTGATTGATTCAACATTGCAAAAGTATGTCTCTCAAATACCATCGTATCTTCGAGATACCACCCATGTTTTAAATATAGTTAATGATCTGAAGTGGGAGGATCAATATGTATGGGTCATGTGCGACGTTACCTCCCTATATACCGTCATCAATCATGACTTAGGCATCGAGGCAATCAGGAGAGTATTAGATCACGATGATAGTCCCGAATAGGGATTTAAGGAATTTATAATAGAAGGGATTAGATACATTCTCACCCATAACTTCTTCAACTATGACAACAATTCCTACCTCCAGATATGTGGCACTGCCATGGGTACCAGGTTCGCCCCCAGTTATGCCAACATATTTATGGGCATGTGGGAGGAAGATTTCATCCATTCCAACAACCCATTTTGGGCGGACCTGGTACTATGGAGGCGCTATATCGATGATGTGCTATGTATCTGGGGTGGAAATGAGGTAGATTTGGGTAAATTCCAACAGTATCTCAACAACAACAATTTAAATTTGAAGTTCACATTCAACACCAGTCCACTCACCATTGACTTTCTAGACCTAACCTTATTCATTGAAATGGGATCAATTGAAACTAAGACTTTCTATAAAAAAGTCGATGCAAACACTTACTTGCTAGCATCAAGTAACCATAATCCAAGATGGATTAATAACATTCCCAAGGGCCAGTTTCTAAGAACGAAACGGAATTGCTCCAAGGTAACAACATTCAATACACAGGCCAATGAACTAAAAAACAAGTTCTTTGAAAGGGAATACAGCCATAATAAGGTAATGAAGGCACTAGAGGCAGCCAAAAATACAAACAGAGAGGAATTAATTAAAATGGATAATAAGAGAATAAAAAGTAAACAAGATGGGGTTGAGTTTATTCCTTTCATTACGAAATACAATGGCATGGCAGATAAGATCACAACAATAATAATTAAGCATTGGAGTATCTTGCATGGTGATGTGGTGCTAAAAACTATATCACCCCAGCATCCACAGATAGTTTTTAAAAAGGCTGACAATCTCAAATTAAAACTTTCACCAAGCTGTCCATTTAATCAATTAAAGACACGCAACACAACATGGTTCAAGGAACTTAATGGATTCTTTCTATGTAACAAATGTATAGGCTGCAGATATGGTCAAAAATGTAAAGACTTTAAATCAAATGTCACAGGCGTATCATTCCCGATTAGGTCATTTATCACGTGCAGGAGTCCTTTCGTGGTCTATCTGTTAGAGTGCCCGTGTGGGCTACAATATGTAGGGCGAACGGGTAGACCACTTAAGCGACGCTTTGCAGAACATGTATACAACACTATGTGTCTCCAACCACTTTAAATTAAAACATGACCAAAATCCAGTGGGATTAATTTGCAAGGGAATTGAATGCCCAAAACAAAATTGGATAGGGGGAGATAAGATGAATTTGATATCCAGACGCGAAAGCTTCTGGATATATACCCTCAAAACCCTGACCCCAATAGGTCTCAATATAGAGTTTGATCTGGCTTCATTTTTACTGTACTGTACTCTGTACTCGAATGGCCACAACCTAACTCTTTAAAGGCGATTCAGCGTTTCCTTGGTTTCGCAAATTATTATAGGAAATGTATTGCTGGTTTTTCTACCTTGGTTGCACCCATTACAGCTCTTACCAAAAAAGGGGCCGATCCCTCCTCTTGGCCATTGGAGGAGACTGGGGCCGTTGAGTCCCTTAAAAGAGCCTTTGTCTCGGCTCCCATTCTGCGTCATCCCATCCCCACCCTCCCCTTTACCTCGGAAGTCGACGCTTCCAACGTAGGAGCCGGTGTGGTTCTCTCTCAAAGAGCCACCCCCGAAGATAAACTACAGAAAATTCTTCAGCAGAAAGAAATTACGACGTGGGGAATAGGGAATTGTTGGCCATCAAAATGTCATTACAGGAGTGGAGACATCTTCTAGAGGGAACCAAGGAACCCATTCTGATCCTGACAGACCACAAAAATCTTTCTTACATTGAAGGTGCTCGTCGTCTTGGGCCCCGTCAAGCTCGTTGGGCGTTATTCTTCTCAAGGTTTAACTTTATCATCTCTTATATTCCCAGGACTAAGACTATCAAAGCGGATGCATTGTCCCGTCAGTTTAGCACTGAGAAGAAGTCACAGGAAGTCCAGGAGTCCATTCTGTCCCCCACAATTGTTTATCTCGGCCACCTACTTTGACATTCTGGATAAGATTTTGGAGTCTCAAGCACAGGTCCCAGACGGGCTTGAAGTTCCTGATGGTCGTCTTTACGCAGCCCCACGTTTTCATCTCAAAATTCTTGAATGGGGTAATTCCTCCAGATCTACTGGCCATCCCAGGTTTAAGAAGACTTCTGATCTGATTCGACGAACCTTCTGGTGGCCCAATATGTTAAATGACATTAGAGCGTTCACCTCCTCTTGCCCAGTCTGCGCACAAAATAAATCTGTCCGTCAAAACCTTCTGGTCTTCTACAAACCCTCCCTGTCCCGGACCGTCCTTGGAGTCACATTGCCATGGACTTCATCATGGATCTTCCCCCGTCTAATGGTATGACCACTATTCTTGTAATTGTCGACAGATTCTCCAAGCAAGCTCATTTTATTCCCCTCAAGGGTCTACCCAATTACAGTACTTTGACGGATATCTTCAAAAAATTAATTTTTCGTATTCATGGCGTCCCATGGTCCATTGTCTCGGATCGTGGTACTCAATTTGTTTCTAAATTCTGGCATGCATTTTCCAGAGGTTGGGCATTTCTCTCCTTTTTTCCTCAGGCTATCACCCCCAAACAAATGGACAGACTGAATGCATGAACCAGTCCCTCGGACAGTATTTGCGTTGTTTTTCTTCCGATTCTCAGGATAATTGGGCTGAGTTACTTCCTTGGGCTGAATTTGCGATTAACTCTCTCAAGAATGAGTCCACTCAAGGATCACCGTTTTTTGTAAACTACGGATTTCATACTACTCATCTTCCCATGTATTCTCCCAGGTCCGGAATTCCTGCAGCTGATGATAGGGTATCCACCTTACAGGGGTCGTGGAGGAGGATTCAAACTGTGTTACGGGAGTCCGTGCTAAGACAGAAGAGACAAGCAGATAGGCTTCGTCGGGAGGCCCATAAGTTCGCACCTGGAGACAAAGTCTGGCTTTCATCAAAAAATATCAAACTAAAGGCCCCAACCCCTAAACTGTCCCCCAGGTTTCTGGGTCCTTTCTCTATCCTAAGACAAATCAATCCTGTGGCTTATCAGCTTAGCTTGCCTCCCTCTATGAAGATCTCTCCCGTCTTCCATGTTTCACTCTTGAAACTGTTTATTCAAGGCAAGCAATTTGCTCATCCTTCTCTTCGGCCTCCTCCCCCCATTGTACCTGCTCTCTGGTACCCCTTGGATTGGCTTTGGACATTACTACCCTGCTGACTTCTATATACCCTGGACACGGCTTACGGACATTCTACTATGCTGCTCTCTCCATCCCAAGGCCACTGGCTTACGGACACTCTACTATGCTGCTCTCTCCATCCCAGACCCCTGGCTTACGGACTTTACCTTTCTATGCTGGAGTTGTCAAGTACGGTAAAACGAACTACCTTTGTTACCAGGACCATCTACGCTACTTCCACACTAAGGCCGTGCCCCTGTTTACTGCTAGGTGTGTGGTATTACTCCTTTCCACCTCAGTCCCAGGGTCTCGTCTAGCTTGTGGGCAGGCCGAGCATTACACCTGCTAAGGTGGTGCTCCAGTGTCTAAGAGAAGTCCAGAGTTGAAAAGCCTCAGAGACCCGAGGTGTTAGGGTGGCCGGGAAATTTGTAAGTACCAGATACCGGTGTGAAGTATGGGCGCATCACACTTGGTAGCCAAACACCAGACTTACTGTTGCCAGGTAATAGGTTGGGCCCGGTATGCTAAGTAGCTCAGGTGTGAGGTTAACGCATGCTCTTAGCAGACCGGGAAGCAACTTCTGCCCATTCTATGAACTACTGGCAAGTCTGGGATAAGTGGGAAAAGCTGTTCCCATGGGAGGATTGGCTGTGTATGTTAGGGATTGGGCTCTTAATCCTATAACAATGCCTGCAGCTCAATCCTAGTCAGTTCCATCTAAAATTCATCTCAGTTTTACCAAGATACGTCCAAGCTACAGCGTCAGTGGTTCCGGAGTGTGAGGTGTTAACTACATCGTAACGAAGATTTGCACCCCTCTTCCAGAATTCTTTGAGCTAAGGATTCCCGAATTAATCCTGTAAGGACTGAACGAACATCTTTCCTCCGGTGGAGATACAGTGGTGGCAAATTGTGCCCCTAGCCAAGGACTGTCGCACGGCTCAAATCGCGTACCCGTTTGCATTCGTGCAGGGGTGCCCAGAGACTTTGTTTTCAAGTCATTAGTTACGTGGACATTTGATTTCGTTTCCCCATCCCAGTAAGTGTTAATTTAGTGTAACTGTGAAGATTTGTGTGTTTGTCTTAAAAGGAAAAAAATTGCAATTTATTTTGCCCTTCTTGTGTGCTTAATCCAGAATCCCGATATTAATGTGTTGGTAAGACCTGGTGTACCTTGACATAAAGGGGGTGGGTTATATATTGGTACTTAATACATATTGTAATGTTTATTGGGGGCAGAGGGGGTGAATGAAGGGCCAAGTACCCACTTCAATCAACACCTATGCCCTCAATAAAGCAGCTATTGTGCCTTAACCCCTTCATTGCCTTATCGGCAAACCGTTAAGATAATAAAGCTGCTTTAATGTAATTGTATTCATACTGTGTGGGATCGGGGGTCTCATGAGCTGAACCGCATTTCAGACCCCTTGCTCCCGCACTGTGACAGGGCTGCTTGTAAAGTAAAAGGCATATTTGTTTTTCTTGCAATCAGTGCACCACTTGTGTCTGTCTTTTCTGTTTCTGTTTTCTTTTTACTAGGCCCAGCTATCTTTTCTCTAATTTTTCGTAAACTTTACTAACTTTTCATGTGGTGTCCTGAAGGCAGTCAAATGAATGCAGGAATGGTTTATTTGCTGCACAGTCTTAATGTATTTTACACATGCAGGCAGTTCTATCAGGAATGAGTGGGGTTAATTCTTAATGGCCAGATATAATAAATATAGACAAATCCTAACCTGAACTATAGCAGGATTTGTTAAGGTGGCTTAGTGTTTGCTGTTGGGCAGAATCTGTAAAAAGGAAAGGGCGTTTACATCCTGCAATACCATACATGGTGGATTATACCATTGTATGGGGTTTAATGTAAGGCAGGTGATACTCAATTTCAGTTACTTCTTATTTTCCAAGACAAAAAACGTGCAGTTGATATTTATGATATTTACTTTTTTGTTTTGCTGTAGAAAAATGTATATGTGATGCCAAGTTTAATATGTTTTCTAATTTATGTATGTTTTGGAAATGTTTACCCTGTGTGGTTGGCTGAACTTGGTTTGATCCTAAATGAACCAGGTATCTGATGCTATTTAAGGAGGGATCAGCTGGCAGATCAAAAGAAGAAGGTGAAGGTTGCACTTCACTGCAGATGCCACTGCAAGGCTCATTCTTGTAGGGATCTGCTGCTCCTGCCTCCTTAAAGAGCCGGTACATGGAAATCAATCTGTACAAACTGTCAAAGGAATAAACCTGTCCTGGTTTAGCAACTAATACTTGTCACTGTCTGACTTCCTTATTTTTTTTTCATATGGACGCAACCTTTCGCACGCACACTATTAATGAAAATTACATTAAAGGAGCTTTTTACCATAACACATAGCCGCTACGGGTACGAATGTGTTACATTTTTTATTATGGTTTTATTACTAGTGTATTGTAGCAGGGGGTCTCTGGAGCAGAACTGCGTTGATTTCAGGTACGGGGACCCCCTGATTCCTGAGATACAGGCCCCGTTATGGGGTGCCGGTATCTCCCATGCATTGAAATGTCCCACGTCACGTGACCGTGGAATCACAAACATAGGAGATACCGGCACCCCATAAATGGTACTGTATATCGAGAAGCAGAGTGTCCCCGAACCTCAAATCAACGTGGTTCTGCTACGGAGACCCCCTGCTCATCTACACTAGTAATAAAATTTAAATGTAAAATGTTTTATTTCGGGCCAGATATGCAGCAGATAGAACTCGCTGGGTGAGCCCTTTCCAGAGGGTCGGTCTTCTCGTCGCCGGCTACACGCCATGTTTGCAAATGTTGCTATCACTGGTATTCAGGGCTTGCTGCATACTGTGATAACAACGCTGTCAAAAATGGCGATTTAAAAACCCTGGCAATTTTTTTTATCGGCACTTACTGCATGACGACCTGTGTATTTGTAGGCCATGCAGTCTGTTGCGGCAGTGTTCTAAGAAGCGCGCACTTAATGTATGCACAAAAAACAAAACTGTGCGCTACTACCTAACTACCTATAAAGTTTAAATGTATAAATATATACAGTGCAGTGACTATACCATCAATTTAGTGATAAAAAATGTATAAAAAATTAAACCACAACTCCCACAGTGAGATAGTTAAACATTAAATAATAAGTGCCACATAACCACATGCCACATAACCCACATAACCGTGTTGGGGATAATGGCGTCTGCAGCTGTAAACGCAGGGGTGGCTCAGCACCCCACACACACTAAGAGAAGGGAAACAAAAGAAAACAGCGCACAATTTGACTTAATGTATGCGCTTTCTGCCCAACATACTGAATGCTACAGGGACACATTATTAAGTACACTACATGTGTAGATAAACAGTCTATATGACCTTGGACTGGGTATGACAGTCCATTTGAATGTGAAGTAACCCTATCTAATGTTGTAAGAGGTTTACAGGTTAGACATCTCATCCTTCCGCATGAAAAGTTTCCATTCTTTAAAAGCTCACCTGATATGTTCCCTTTATTTATAATTTTGCATTTGCTCTGTGCTATCCAAGTTTTTATGTTCCTTGCTTTTTGGAAAACCACTGGGATCCTTGATGGCAATTTGGACCAAAAATATTAAATGAGATCAGGACTGGAGGGAAGCCAGCACTGGAGGTGAGAGACCCCCAACACAGCACAGATGGATGCTGCAAGAGCAGACCTGACTACAAGGCATGACTTCCATCGTTACATGTGGAGGCTGGAATTCCTTAAACCCACAAACTTGTTGAGGACTTAAAGAGCTGCATTCTGATTGAAATATTCATGCAGATCAGCATTTTTTTTTAGAAATTCTCCCTCTGAGTGCATTTACCATTGCTTCTTAATCTAGTTAAGTCTTTCTATTTGTTATTAAAGTTTGGCTCTTTTCTGATGCTGTTGTTCTCCTATGCGCTTCTATAACGATATATATATATACTGCACTGACACAGTTTATTCTTACATTTGCCCGTTATGAAGGGGACTTTTTTCAGCTGGCGCCCGGCTGGCGCCGAAACGGAGCGGCGAGCGAGCCGCATCTTACCCTTCCCGCCCGATTTAACAGAAATGCTCCCCTCCCCTTCCCCTCCCCTTCCCCACAAACCCCTGGCTGCTCCCCCTGGCTGCGCGGTGCTTTGCGCAGCTTCCTCCTTACACCTGCTGCCTCTGCAGGCTTCGGGGATGCCGGGGAACCCTGGAACGTGTGACCGGCGCCAGGGTGACACGCCGCACGCGCCAGGGAAATCCCCAAACGAGCCGCCGGCTAATAGCGGCTTTCCCCACATCGAGGTGGTGGCCGCATTAGAATAAAGCGTGCCGCCACTGTATATGTCTATGTGCGCACTTAGTTAATTTATAGTTTATATATATATGTATGTATGTATATATATGTATATGTATATATATATATGAACTAAGTGCGCACATAGACACAATAAAACAATAATTACAACGATAAATGCTGCCACAGTGTTATACTATACACAATAGTTATATATGGGGAAAACAGGAGGAAAACACAGGTGCAGAGAATCGTTAAATGTAATATATAAAATATATAAGAGAGCATGGAATTGAAACAATAGTTGGTATCTTGAAGGTGATTTCTGAAATGAATACAAAAGAGACAAAATATAGTGAAGCACATTTTAGTAATACAAATGCGCAACAGTAGACAAGTAGACAGCTACTTACAAAGTAGCCAATAGTTTAGGCATGTAGGACACATTCGTTCCTCTCCTTCCTGCTACTCGGTCTGCTTGTCTGCCTCTCTCCACATGGGACACCGAGATGCAGTAACTTCTCCATCTGCAGATGATTCCAGTACTCCCACGTTTCTCGGTAGATCTTGCAAGATCGCGAGTGTGACGTCACCCGGTTCGTTTTTGTACCGGAGCGGGGAGTTTTGCAATGTCCACGATTGAGATCAATATTGCGTTTTGGAATCAAATATATGGAACACACAAGATGGCGCTCAATACCTAAACACAGTGAATAATAAATATAAACACTTAATAGAAAATATATGTATATAAATGTGAAGATAAACACAAAAAACACAAAATAAAAATAAAGACACTCAAACCCTTGGACGGACTGTTTCAAGGTCCACACGAAACATAGGAAGGAAAAACCAGGGGAGCGTTGATACCTTTAAAAAGAAAAAAAGACAAACATAGTGCAACCTGTAGCAAAATATGTTATAAGGAGCTCCCAGCCGGGCACCACATACTAAGGCCAATGCCTAATGGGATATAGCAGCAGGAACAATTCGGAGGAGATAATCTTTAGAAAAGAGAAGCACACGTGCAGTATCCAATAAAATACAGTTTATCCAAAATGATAAAAGTGGAGGCTTACAGGATCCCAATGGGAAAACAGCATTGACGGTGGTGATCTCAAGACCACATCACAGCGTCTCTGTGACAGCAAACCGCCGCGGTACACTTCAGCCTGGAGCCGTCTCGTCACTTCCGGTCTTGGGGCCGTCACGTCACTTCCGGTTGCGCTGCCGGTAGGAAAACAGCTACGGATACCCAGGCACTCTCTCCTTCTTGATTATGAGGTCACGCTCAACGCGTTTCGCCGTTCTTGCAGACGGCTTCGTCAGGAGTAGCAATGACCTGTCCTGGGTGTCTTATTTATACCCATACTACTATCAAACCCCCCTCCTCCATAGGATAATTGATAGAACATCCCCCAAATTCACGGGCCAATTACATACATGTGACCGCACACAGGGAAATACATATACTTATACTGTAAAACAGTGATAAACATTTAATTATACAATCATAATAAAATAATTTAATAGTACCAAAGCATATTTTAAAACCATATTGAAAATAATATTCCTAACTTGTAGTAAAATACACATTAAAGTATATAAAAACACATCAACTATCACACTCTGTCCTAGTCATATTGAGCAGGCGATAGATGAATCTTAAAAAGACAAAGAAATTAGGTTAGAGTACAACATCAAATTCCAATAATCTTATGAAATGAGGCATAATTATAAGGACATCTTGACTATTTTAGACATAGATCGGACCATAAAGACTGAACACCAGTCAGTAAAAAATGCTCTCAAAAAATATATAAAAGGTGCAATCCCATCTAAATCATATAAAAATATCAAAATTACAGAAAAAATAGAAAAAACACCAAATTAAAGAAAAACACCAAATTAAAGAAAAACACCAAGTTCAAAATCCACATTCAGGCCTTGTGGCACTAAGGTTTTGAGAGAAAAGATCCAAAAACTCTCTTTTTTTTTCAGTGCAACATTTCTGTCCCCACCTCTCCAGTGGGGCAGAACATGTTCAAGCACTGTAAACCTTAGTCCTGAAGTGTCACTTTGGTGTGTAGTAATAAAGTGATTGGATAAAAAGTGAGTAGTGACACCTCTACGCACATTACCAATGTGTTCCAGAATACGTGTTTTAACTGGCCTAGTGGTCTGGCCTACGTATTGAAGCCCACAAGGGCACTGTATTAGGTAAACCACGTATTCTGATCTACACGTAATGTGTTGTTTTATGAAAAACTTTTCTTTGGTAATATTAGACTGGAATCCAAACTTATCATCCGATCTATGTCTACATGCCAGGCATGTGGTACACCCAAAAAAAACCTTTATTTGGGGTAACCACCTATTACTCTCTTTAAAGACCTTTTGTAAAGCACTAGGTGCAAGTGCATTTTTTAGTGAATTAGCTTTTTTTAAAATGACTGTCGGTCTTTCAGGTACTATTTCACCTAGGATGGAGTCATTTTGGACAATATGCCAATGTTTGCGTATTATCTTAGTTATTTTTTCGGATTGTCTATTATAGTTTGTAAGAAAAGAGAAGTCAAAGTTCTTTTTAGTTTTAACTTTTTCTGTATTTTTTATAAGATCTTTCCTTTCTAGACATCCTACTTTTTCTACTGCATCCTGAATAACTTGCTCTTCATATTTCTTTTCCCTAAACCTTTCTTGCATAAATTGAGATTGTGTATTAAACACGTCATCATTCGAACAGTTCCTCTTAACCCTACGTATTTGACCATATGGTACATTTTGTAGCCATTTCGGGTGATGGCAACTGGAAGGTGTGATAAAGTTGTTAATATCGACGTCTTTGAAGAAGGTTTGAGTACTAATCTCTCCCTCTTCTATGAGCACAGTCAGGTCCAGGAAATTAACCCTTTCCTGATCTTATAAAAAATACAGAAAAAGTTAAAACTAAAAAGAACTTTGACTTCTCTTTTCTTACAAACTATAATAGACAATCCGAAAAAATAACTAAGATAATACGCAAACATTGGCATATTGTCCAAAATGACTCCATCCTAGGTGAAATAGTACCTGAAAGACCGACAGTCATTTTTAAAAAAGCTAATTCACTAAAAAATGCACTTGCACCTAGTGCTTTACAAAAGGTCTGTAAAGAGAGTAATAGGTGGTTACCCCAAATAAAGGTTTTTTTTGGGTGTACCACATGCCTGGCATGTAGACATAGATCGGATGATAAGTTTGGATTCCAGTCTAATATTACCAAAGAAAAGTTTTTCATAAAACAACACATTACGTGTAGATCAGAATACGTGGTTTACCTAATACAGTGCCCTTGTGGGCTTCAATACGTAGGCCAGACCACTAGGCCAGTTAAAACACGTATTCTGGAACACATTGGTAATGTGCGTAGAGGTGTCACTACTCACTTTTTATCCAATCACTTTATTACTACACACCAAAGTGACACTTCAGGACTAAGGTTTACAGTGCTTGAACATGTTCTGCCCCACTGGAGAGGTGGGGACAGAAATGTTGCACTGAAAAAAAGAGAGAGTTTTTGGATCTTTTCTCTCAAAACCTTAGTGCCACAAGGCCTGAATGTGGATTTTGAACTTGGTGTTTTTCTTTAATTTGGTGTTTTTCTTTAATTTGGTGTTTTTTCTATTTTTTCTGTAATTTTGATATTTTTATATGATTTAGATGGGATTGCACCTTTTATATATTTTTTGAGAGCATTTTTTACTGACTGGTGTTCAGTCTTTATGGTCCGATCTATGTCTAAAATAGTCAAGATGTCCTTATAACTATGCCTCATTTCATAAGATTATTGGAATTTGATGTTGTACTCTAACCTAATTTCTTTGTCTTTTTAAGATTCATCTATCGCCTGCTCAATATGACCAGGACAGAGTGTGATAGTTGATGTGTTTTTATATACTTTAATGTGTATTTTACTACAAGTTAGGAATATTATTTTCAATATGGTTTTAAAATATGCTTTGGTACTATTAAATTATTTTATTATGATTGTATAATTAAATGTTTATCACTGTTTTATAAGTATATGTATTTCCCTGTGTGCGGTCACATGTATGTAATTGGCCCGTGACTTTGGGGGATGTTCTATCAATTATCCTATGGAGGAGGGGAGTTTGATAGTAGTATGGGTATAAATAAGACACCCAGGACAGGTCATTGCTACTCCTGACGAAGCCGTCTGCAAGAACGGTGAAACGCGTTGAGCGTGACCTCATAATCAAGAAGGAGAGAGTGCCTGGGTATCCGTAGCTGTTTTCCTACCGGCGGCGCAACCTGAAGTGACGTGACGGCCCCAAGACCGGAAGTGATGAGACGGCTCCAGGCTGAAGTGTACCGCGGCGGTTTGCTGTCACAGAGATGCTGTGATGTGGTCTTGAGATCACCACCGTCAATGCTGTTTTCCCATTGGGATCCTGTAAGCCTCCACTTTTATCATTTTGGATAAACTGTATTTTATTGGATACTGCACGTGTGCTTCTCTTTTCTAAAGATTATCTCCTCCGAATTGTTCCTGCTGCTATATCCCATTAGGCATTGGCCTTAGTATGTGGTGCCCGGCTGGGAGCTCCTTATAACATATTTTGCTACAGGTTGCACTATGTTTGTCTTTTTTTCTTTTTAAAGGTATCAACGCTCCCCTGGTTTTTCCTTCCTATGTTTTGGAATCAAAGTAGGATAATTTTGGAGATAGGGGGAGCTTGATATATGTGATCTTAAGCCTTGCCCTACGCGTTTCGTCCTATTCATAGGACTTCATCTGGGGAATGAGTATGAATGGCATACTGGGATTTTTATAGTTAAACATGGTCTCCCATAAGTTAATTAATAAACCAATGTCTATATCCCTTGTTGCCTTACAAACTCATTACTGAAATGACAATTAACTATAACGGACCCATATATAAAATATTAAACATAACATTTTACAACAATAATATAAAATCACAGACAATTTTAATAACAAATAATAATAAAACATTTTTAAATAAGATACACATAGTAAATAATAAATATATTGAAATCTTCAGGATTATTCATATGGAGGTTTTTAGATTGATATTATACAGTATTTAATTTAACCACAGCCCAAAATTATTTTATACATGATTGGATGTTTCACATGCAAGAAATCTCTATGTCTTTATTGCATTGTGTTAGGTCCAATCATATTTTTCTGATATGGTTTCTATTATAAACAACAAAATGAAATTTGATTTAATCAAATAATAAATTAACCAATTGGGCATACATGCACGGATAATCCATAAATTGATAGTATTATATCCTTATTTTCAAAGTATGGTAATTTATTGCAGGAATGCGCCAAGATCTATATCTGTGTTTACTCCAATTGGAACCAATGTTTTTATCATATGGATCCACTTGGTTTCTAACCTGGATATGGCGTTAACATTATCTCCACCTCTCCAATTGGTGGGTAACTTGTCTATGCCAATACATTGGATGCCTGCAGGGTTACCATTGTGCTCCTCACAAAAGTGTCTCGACAAAGTATGTTGTAAAAATCTTTTTTGTATGTTAGTAATATGTTCTGCAAAGCTTAGCTTAAGTTTTCTCATAGTACAGTATATTGTGGGGCTCTTGGGTTCCCAAAAAGAGCTTGCTGGGGTTTTCTGTTTTGTTAACCTATTCTCAGCTGTTTCAGCTGTTGGAGGTTAGTGGCTCCTCCTTCCCAGGTTTTAAGCCCGCCCCTCCCCACTACTCAAGTTAGTAGGTCCTTTCATAATACTGGATATATCCAATGTGGTCTTTCTCCTTCCTAATAGAGGTAAATGAGAATTTTAATCCTAATAGAGGTATATTAGTATTTTATCTGGTAGTGTTAGGACTTGCGAACAGGGTCTGCCTTGTCGTGGCTCACAAGCTTGCAATGCTTTGGCCAAAGGGTTAAACTAAATGACCCTCAATATCAAAGCAGATGCATTGTCCCGTCAGTATATCACTGAGGAGAAGTCACAGGAGGTTCCCGAAAGTATTCTGTCCCCCCAATTGTTTATCTCTGCCGCCTCTTTTGACATACTGGATAAGACTTTGGAGTCTCAAACACAGGTCCCCGAAGGGCTAGAAGTACCTGATGGCCGTCATTACGCAGCTCCACGTTTTCATCCCAAAATTCTTGAATGGGGTCATTCCTCCAGATCTGCCGGCCATCCCGGGTTTAAGAGGACTACGGATCTTATTTGGCGAACTTTCTGATGGCCCAATATGTTAAACGACATTAGAGCTTTCACCTCCTCTTGCCCAGTCTGCGCACAAAATAAATCTGTCCGTCAAAAGCCTTCTGGTCTTCTACAACCTATCCCGGTCCCTGACCGTCCTTGGAGTCACATTGCCATGGACTTCATCGTGGATCTTCCCCCGTCTAATGGTATGACTACTATTCTTGTAATTGTTGACAGATTCTCCAAGCAAGCTCATTTTGTTCCCCTCAAGGGTCTGCCCAATTCCAGTACTTTGGCGGATATCTTTGTAAAGGAGATTTTCCGTATTCATGGCGTCCCGTGGTCCATTGTCTCGGATCGTGGTACTCAATTTGCTTCTAAATTCTGGCATACATTTTCCCAGAGGTTGGGCATTACCCTTCTGTTTTCCTCAGGCTACCACCCCCAAACAAATGGGCAAACAGAACGCATGAACCAGTACCTTGAACAGTATTTGCGTTGTTTTTCTTCCGACTCTCAGGATAATTGGGCAGAGTTGCTTCCTTGGGCAGAATTTGCGATTAACTCTCTAAAAAACGAGTCCACTCAAGAATCACCATTTTTTGTAAACTACGGATTTCATCCTACCCGTCTTCCCATGCATTCTCCTAGGTCCGGAGTTCCGGCAGCAGATGATAGGGTATCCACCCTACAGGGGTCATGGAGGAAGATTCAAACAGTTTTACAAGAATCCGTGCTAAGACAGAAGAGATAAGCAGATAGGCTTCGTCGGGAGGCCCATAAGTTCGTAACTGGAGATAAGGTCTGACTTTCTTCTAAAAATATGAAACTGAAGGCCCGAACCCCTAAATTGTCTCCAAGGTTCCTGGGTCCTTTCTCTATTTTGAGACAAATTAATCCTGTCCGCCTTCCCCCCTCTATTAAAATTTCTCCCGTGTTCCATGTCTCACTGTTGAAACCATTTATCCAAGGCAAACGATTCGCTCATCCTTCTCTTCGGCCTCCTCCCCCATTTACCAGGACAACAGGAGTTCGAGATCCAGTCCATCATTGACTTTAGCATCTCCAGGGTAAAACTCCAATTTCTGGTTCACTGGAAGGGATACGGACCTCAGGACCGTTCTTGGGTCTCGCATACTGATCTTCACGCTCCATCTCTGCTCAAACGATTCCACCAGAAATTTCCCCTCAGACCTTGGATGGTTCGTCCGGAGCCCGACCCTCGAGGGGGGGTACTGTAAGGATCCTCGCTGCAGGTATACCCGCTTCCAGTGCCTCCTTACCTCTGTTCCATGCCTCCCAAGCTCCCTGGCGGCATACCTCACTCCTTGCGGCTCCCTCTCCCGCTGCTCCCACACTTCCGGGTCGCGCGCGTCACCACTACGGGCGCGCGCGGACCCAGGCTGCCATTTTCTGTTGCCGGGCATCTGACTCCGCCTCCGCTGATGCGGCGCGCACTTCACGCGCTTCCCTGCCTCTGCCCTGTCAGGTCCACGCCCCAGGCCCTTCTCTCCTATCAAGCTCTTCCCCGGGCTGCTCCTCCACTCCTCCTCTTGCTGTGACAGGCCCCAGCTACCCAAGCAGATTTCCCCTATCAGGTCTTCCCTCGGACCACTCCCCCTTTCCTCCCCTTCCTCTGATGGTTCCTGTAGGAGGACGAGCGCAGAGGTATGCAATGGAGATTTTTTTTATGGTGAAATTAAATAAGGCTTTAATTGCGCCTGTTTCTTTAACATAAGAAAATCATCCAAACATATGTAAATAAGGGGTAAAACAAAGCTTCTATTCCACTTGGGAGTATTTGTAGTGAAACCTATGCAGTCCACAACTCCCTTTAGATTAGCATGTCTCCCAGCCCCAAACATATATCTTGATATACAAAAAGTCTTATAAAGGAAATTCTTATCTGTTTCTTGTAGTTGGAGGAAAAGTCTTCTCTGTTCCTGGGTTGCTGCCTTTTCCTCAGGCTATATCAGCATTCAGGTTTAGAGGTGCTTTCCCCTGTGTCTTGCTGGCAGCCTCTTCTGGTAGGCTCAAGACGTCTGTTCCTATGGTCAGTCCCACATCTTGTGAGACTCAGGAAAAATCTCCCTTCCTGTCTCAAAGACAGGTTTTTCTAAGAAACCTAATCAGCCAGGGGGTGTTGGTTAATTGACTACCAGCAGTTAACCACCACACTGCTGGATTAGAGGCACATTTCCTGAACAGGGATAACTCCCCTGTTACAGGTCCCAACCTCCTATTTAGTCTCCCCTCACCATTTCCTCTTTGCTCTGCATAGCTTCTGTACCTTGGTTCTGTCTCCTGTTGCCTGGCCCCTTTTGTCTTTCAGTCCCTGTTCCTGTCCTTGAATTTACTGCTGACCTCCCTGGATATTGACCGTTGGCGTTGGATTTCGTTTATGCTGCTCTCTGGTACCCTTGGAATTGGCGTTGGACTCTTTACGTTGCAGACTTCTATATCCCTTGGACACGGTTTACGGACAATCTATTACGCTGCTCTCTCCACTCCACGACCCAGGCTTACGGACACTCTACTATGCTGCTCTCTCCATTCCTCGACCATTGGCTTACGGACTTTACCTTCCACCGCTTGAGTTGGCAAGTACGGTACTCTTTATATTGTTGTTACCGGACCATCTACGCTACTTCCACACTCCGGCCGTGCCCCCGTTTACTGTTAAGTGTGTGGTATTATCCCTTTCCACCTCAGTCCCGGGGTCTTGTCTGGCTTGTGGGCAGGCCGAGCGTTACAGAAAGACCACATTGGATCTATATCCAGTAGAATGAAAGGACCTACTAACTTGGGAAGTGGGGAGGGGCGGGCTTAAAACTTGGGAAGGAGGAGCCACTAACCTCCAACAGCTGAAACAGCTAAGAATAGGTTAGCAAAACACAAAACCCCAGCAAGCTTTTTTTGGGAAACCCTGAGCCCCCACAAACAGGTTGCCAAAGCGGTAACAGTAGTACTGGTGTTTCCTTTAGTTACGGGGAAAAGGGGCTACATATGTAGTTAAGATTTGTAAGCAAAACCTTCAAAAGTCTTAAAATGTCAAAGTTAATGTGATACTAAACTTTACCTCTTCCCCCCATGCTTTGCTAATGTCATCATACATGATGTTACAAATTACATCACATATGACTGCACAAATGACATGATCCCTCCCATCATATCAGTGAATGTGGGGTGGATATAGGTGATTATGGAATTGATGAAGTTGACAACACATATGCCAGGATGTATTTAACACAGTAAAGACTACTACTACAGCACAGTGGACAATTTCCACTCCAACCAGCACTGAGCACTGTTAATTCCACCAAAAGCTATAATCACAACCAATCATGGTGGCTCAGTGTGGGTGTGAGGTATTGACAAACCTGATACTTTTGGGAGGAGGATGGGTAGAGAAAGAGATTAGAGGGGACAGATGCTTGGGGGGGGGGGTAAAGGGTTACCAGAAACCTGATACTTGGGGGGAACAAAGGGATCACAGGAATCTGATGCATCTGCAGGGACAGAGTGTGAAAGACACCAGAGAAGCCTGATAAAAGGAAGAGAAAGGGATTCAAACAATCTGCATGCTACTGATTGCCAGGTAGAGAAAGGCACCTGAGGAACTCAATGCTTGTGGTCTGAGAGGAAAAAGAGATCAGAGAAGCCTTATGTTTTGGTGGCCAGAGAGAGAAAGAGATTGAAGAGGCCTCATGTTTATGGGAACCAGAAGGAAACAGGACTCAAAGAGGTGTGATGCTTGGGGTGGTGGAGAAGAAGGGTCCACAAAGCCTGATGCTTGAGTAGTAGGCTGGTGGAGAAATGGACCGGAGTGTGAGGATTCGGGGATTGCGTTCCTTGTGGCACGGTTCCTCCTCTCTACATAACAGTACTGCAGCGGCTGCTGCCTCCGATCTGCCCCCCGCTGGTGCGTGTACCCCCGCTATGTTTACAGAGCACGTGCGCACCCGCTCCTCTTCTACCAGGTCACAGACCTTAGCTCCGCCCTCTCGGTCACGCCGCGCCTCCGCTGCACGCGGCGTGCATGCGTGACGTCGCGCAATGAGCCCCAGCTGCGAGTCAAGATTGCTGTTAGCCCTTGTCTCCTGCAGCCTATCCTTTGCATCTGCAGAGGCTCCGCCTCCACTCCGCCCCCTCTCCTACTGGTTTCTGCCTCCTATAAGAAACTTCCTCTTCCTGTCATACCTAGCTGAACATAACCTTGTGTAGCCTTTGCGTGTGCCTGTCTTGTTCAGCCCAGTCTTGTCTTGTTCTCTGCAGTTAACCTCTCATGTACCGACCTGGCTTTGCATTTGGATTCTCTCTGGCTCTTGACCCCTGGCATACGGATAACGACTACGAGTACCTCTCCAACCCCAGACCACAGGCTTACGGACTCCAACTACGTGTACCTCTCCAACCCACGGACCCCGGCAAGTATTGGATTAACCCTTTCAACATATCCAGACCCAGCAACGCTGCAAACCACCTTCTGGGCTCGCCCCGCTACTGTGGGTGTGTTGCACCGTCCTTCACACCTCAGTGCTGGGGTCAGGTCTTGTTTGTGGGCTCGTGCAAGCGTTACAGTATGTTCAGCCCAACAAATATTGACCCCCCCTGGGGTGGGCCAAACCACAACTGCTGCTACTCTAGTGGGAAACATACCCCAGGAACCACGTCTTCCGACACCCAATCGGTATGCGGGTGAACCCCTAGGATGCCGAGGCTTTCTAATCCAATGTGACATCCACTTTGAATTAAACCCTTGTCGCTTCCCTACCGATAGGTCTAAAGTGGCTTATATTATTGCTTTGTTAACCGGAGACGCACTGGCCTGGGCATCTCCTATCTGGGAGTTAATGCCTGAACTCATGCAGAACTTTATTTCTTTCAAAAAAAGATTTCAGCAGGTTTTTGACACTCCTAACCGCGAGGCTAATGCGGCCTCTTCTCTTTTCCATATCACCCAGGGCCACTGGACCGCCGCGAAGTACGCTCTTGAATTTCGGACTATTGCCGCGGAAACCGGTTGGAACAACGAGGCTTTAACTGCAGCCTTCTGGCATGGCCTCTCTGACTCCGTGAAAGATCAATTGGCTGCACGTGTAAGACCCACTGCCCTGGAGGATCTGATCTCTACATGTATACGGGTGGATCAACGCCTCCAAGAGAGACAAAGTGAACGCCGGACTACACGTACCTATACCTATCTCTCCTACTCTCTCTCCTTCTTTTGTTCCAGTTCCTGAAGCACCAGACCCCCATGCCGCTGGGTACTCACCATTTGTCCTTTACAGAAAAGCAGCGGAGAAGCGAGGGGCTATGTCTTTATTGTGGCCTAGCTGGTCATTTGGCGTACTGCTGTCCTACGCGTCCGAGAGAACGCCAGCAGCCTATAAGTTATGATGGAGTTTCTTTGGATACCATATCTTCTTGTCCTCCTTCCAAGAAAAATATGCCAAAAAGGATCCTTCTACCTATCATAATGGACGGTACGGACTTTCATATTTCTGCACTTGCCTTCATCGACTCTGGGTCTGGAGGAAATTTTGTGGATCAGAATTTTGCAATAAAACACCGGATCCCACTGCTTGGGAAGCCCACTCCCATAGGACTCGAAGCGATAGGTGGTCGTCCACTCCAGCCTGCCTTTATCACCTTGGAGACCGTGATCTTCACCCTATCCACCAAGGATGGACACAAGGAACAAATCTCGTTGGACGTCATTCATTCACCATCTGTACAGGTAATCTTGGGCCTCCCCTGGTTACAACTGCACAATCCCGTGATTGACTGGACTGTTAAACAACCCATACGTTGGTCTACCCCATGTGCCATTCCTTGTGTACTCACTTCACTCTCTCTTGCCGGTTTAGAGACTGCAGATCCTTCCAGCGGTCTTTCAGGAGTTTGTTAATGAGGTTTTTCATGTTGTTCTCAATTTATTCATCATTGTATACCTTGATGATATACTAATTTTTTCTAAATCATTGCCTGAACATATCCAGCATACCAAGCTAGTACTCTCTCGGCTTCGTCAGAATCGTCTGTATGCCAAGATGGAGAAGTGTATGTTTCATAAAAGTTCTACTTCCTTCCTGGGTTATATAATCTCCGAGAAGGGATTTTCCATGGATCCTGAGAAACTAAAGGCGGTATTAGATTTGCCCCAGTCCACGTTGCTTAAAGCCATCCAGCGATTCCTTGGCTTTGCCAATTACTGTTTTATCGTAAGTTCATCCATAAATTCTCCACACTGGTTGCTCCTATTACCACTTTGACCAAGAAAGATGCTGATCCTTCCTCCTGGCCTCCGGAGGCTGGTCTTGCTTTCGAGTCTTTAAAGAAGGCCTTCACCACCGCTCCCATTTTGCATCACTCCGACCCCTCCCTTCCCTTCACGTTGGAGGTCGATGATTCGGATATTGGAGCCGGGGCAGTGCTCTCCCAAAGACGTTCTCCTCAAGATCACCTGCATCCATGCGGCTACATTTCCAAGAAATTCTCCCCCGCGGAGATCAACTATGATGTAGGTAATAGAGAACTTTTGGCTATCAAACTTGCACTCCAAGAGGGGAGACACCTTCTTGAAGGTACCGAGAAACCGATCCTTATTCTTACTGACCACAAGAATTTATTGTACATTGAAGGTGCTCGACGCCTTTGTTCCCGTCAAGCTCGCTGGGCTCTTTTTTCTCAAGATTCAATTATGTAATCTCTTACATTCCAGGTACAAAGAATTTGAAGGCCGATGCTTTGTTCCATCAATTCATTTCCGAAGACCGATCCGACAACCTTCCAGAGACTATTCTTCCTTCAAGATTTATCATTTCAACAAATTCCTTCGATATTTTGGACAAAATTCTGGACTCTCAAACCCGGATTCCAGAGGGCCTGGAGGTACCTGAGGGCTGCCTATATGCGGCAACCAAATTCCGTCAAAAAATTCTTGAGTGGGGTCATGCTGCCAGGTCGGCCGGTCACCCTGAACCACCGATTTAATCAGACGTACTTTCTGGTGGCCAGAGATGTTGACCGACATTAAGGAATTTGTTTCATCTTGCTCCATTTGTGCTTGTAATAAGTCTGTTCGAAAAAAGGCTTCTAGTTTGCTACGCCCGCTCCCCATTCCTGAACGTCCCTGGTCCCATTTATCCATGGATTTTATTGTGGAGCTGCCCATTTCCAATGGCATCAATACCATCTTTGTCATTGTGGATAGGTTCTCCAAGCAGGCCCATTTCATACCCCTCAAGGGCCTCCCTAACTCTGCAACTTTAGCTGATATCTACGTCAAAGAAGTCTTTTGTGTACATGGGGTTCCTGTTTCAATTGTATCCGACCGTGGATCCCAATTTGTATCAAAGTTTTGGCGAGCTTTTTCTCAAAAACTCAATATCTCGCTTCTTTTTTCTTCCGGGTATCACCCGCAAACCAATGGACAGACTGAAAGGGTAAATCAATCATTAGAACAATATCTAAGATTTTTGCTTCTGATACAAAAGATAATTGGGCTGATCTCTTACCATGGGTTGAGTTCGCACATAACTCCCTTAGAAACGAATACACCCAAGAGTCGCCCTTCTTCGTCAATTATGGCTACCACCCTAACTCTCTTCCTATTTCTTCAAATACCTCTGGAGTCCGTGCTGCTGATGCCAGAATCAATGCTCTTCAAGAGCCATGGAATAAGATTCGGAGAACTCTCCAGGAATCCGTTCGGAGACAAAAGACCCAGGCGGATCGATATCGTCTAGAGGTGCCCAGGTTTAAGACAGGAGACAAGGTATGGCTCTCATCAAAGAACATCAGATTAAAGACATCTACCTTAAAATTGGCTCCCAGATTCTTGGGACCATTCAAGATCCTGGAACAGGTTAATCCTGTGGCATACCGCTTGGACTTACCTCCCTCTATGAAGATACCATCGGTATTCCATGTCTCTCTTCTGAAACCTGTCAAACAGAGTTCCAGGTATCCTGATGTTGTTTCCCCTCCTCCTCCTGTGTTGGTGCATGGTCAAGAGGAATTCGAAATCCGCTCTGTCATTGACTCAAGAATCTCCAGAGGAAAGGTGCAGTTCCTTGTACACTGGAGGGGTTTTGGCCCTGAAGAATGTTCTTGGGTCTCCAGTGACAAGATTCACGCTGCCGGCTTGCTCAGACGCTTCCACACCAGGTACCCAGACAAGCCATTTATGGGTCGTCCGGAGTTCGATCCTCAAGGGGGGGGGGTACTTTGAGGATTCGGGGATTGCATCCCTTGCGGCGCGGTTCCGCCTCTCTACATAACAGTACTGCAGCGTCTGCTGCCTCCGATCTGCCCCCCACTGGTGCGCGCATCCCCGCTCTGTTTACAGAGTGTGTGCACACCCGCTCCTCTTCTACCAGGTCACAGACCTTAGCTCCGCCCCCTCGGTCACGCCGCGCCTCCGCTGCGCGCGGCGTGCACGCGTGATGTCGTGCAACGAGCCCCAGCTGCGAGTCAAGATTGCTGTGAGCCCTTGTCTCCTGCAGCCTATCCTTTGCATCTGCAGAGGCTCCGCCTCCACTCCGCCCCCTCTCCTACTGGTTCCTGTATCCTATAAGAAACTTCCTCTTCCTGTCATACCTTGCTGAACATAACCTTGTGTAGCCTTTGCATGTGCCTGTCTTGTCCAGCCCAGTCTTGTCTTGTTCTCTGCAGTTAACCTCTCGTGTACCGACCTGGCTTTGCATTTGGATTCTCTCTGGCTCTTGACCCCTGGCATATGGATAACGACTACGAGTACCTCTCCAACCCCAGACCACAGGCTTACGGACTCCAACCCACGAACCCTGGCAAGTATTGGATTAACCCTTTCAACATACCCAGACCCAGCAACGCAACAAACCACCTTCTGGGCTCGCCCCCGCTACTGTGGGTGTGTGGCAAAGTCCTTCCCACCTCATTGCCGGGGTCAGGGGTTGTTTGTGGGCTCGCGCAAGCGTTACACGGAGAAGCTTAGTTCTTTGGGGCTGCATTCCACATTCTCTGATGTGATGGAATCATGTCATATGTGATGTAATGTTTGATGACATCAGTAAAGCATGGGGGGTCATTAAGGTTGCTTGTCACCTTCACTTCAAAATTTGAAGACTTTTGAATGGTTTGCAAACAAACCTTAACTACACTTTAAGAAAAATGTTTTAATTGAATATTCTAGCAGTTTGGTAATGGTAATGGAAACAGAAAATGGAGCAATATGTCAAAACAAACGTCTACTGTATACTGTATGCACTTTCTTTATGTTTATACATCGTTCACATTGTTTTTTATTAGCCTAGCTATATAACATCAATCCTGCAACTGAGATGCCCTGTGCCAAGTTTTTTTTTTTTTTCAACTTATTCTTTATTTGTTTTTTTGTTTTGTTAAGAAAAATGGGGAGTGGGATACAAAACACAAAAAGGGGAACATGTTACTTGCAAATCACATACAGTTGTATCAAGTGAATAACACATTCAATGGGGAGACAATAATGACATCACTGTTATTACAGCGTTTAAAGTAATGAATACAGAAAATTAACTCAAAAGACTTAAAAGGGGAAAAAGAAAAAGAAGGAAATGTCATTGCTTTTAGAATATTCATTTCTTTTGTTGTCATACCGGCTTAACCTCCATGCATTTGTAGAGTATCCGAATCTGGATACTGGATACCCTCCAGGCTAACCTCTGCATTTTATACAATTACGATTCCTTATCACACCAGGGTTGACTCAATAGTGAAGCTCTATTTATTTATTGTTATATATTTTTTTTTTTTTTTTTTTATTAATTTCCTTAGCTAGTGTGTTTTTACCCCACCTATTTTTTGGTTTTCAGGACTGGAGAGTAGCTCTCGAAAGATATCTATTTCCTATATAGGTTCTCCACGGTTCCCAGACATCTATGTATTTCTGTACTGTGTCGTTTTGTATCCCCGTCAGTTTTTCCATAAGACAGATGCTCCATAATCTCGCTTTTACAGCGTGTATGGCCGGCTGCTGTTCCTGTTTCCAGTCTTTGGCTATTTCGCATCTGGCAGCTGTATATATGTGTGTCAGGAGTTTGTCGTCAGTTTTTTCTATGCTTTCAATTGGTCTGCATAGCAGTACCTTCCAGGGGTCTAGGGGGAAGTCATACCCAAGAATTGTCTGAGCCATATCATGTGTGGCTCTCCATAGCTTTGTTACCTTTGGGCACGTCCATCACATATGTATAAACGATCCCTGCTGGCCACACCCCCTTGTACACACTGGGGACATGTTTCTAAAAAATTTGGACAATCGTAGTGGGGTGTAGTACCATTGGTGGAGCATTTTATATGCATTTTCTTTTATTAATACACATGTGGAGCTCTTTGCTATTCCTTCAAATATGTTATCCCACTGCTCTTGATCTAGTTCTCCCAGCTCTTCTTCCCACCTCGCCCTCCATTTGGGCTTTATCTCCAATTCCTGTTTACCTTCTGCAAGTATGCTGTATACTTTAGAGATTAGGCCCTTTTTGTCCTCCCCCATGAGGCACAAATCCTCAAATGTTGTGAAGTCGCTGTACGGACCTGTCTTCTGTATGTGGTCCCTCAATTGAAGATACCTAAAAAAGGCCGAATCAGGGAGGCCATAGTCTCTCTTTACTACCTCAAACGTCTTAATAGCATTGTTTGCCCATAGATCTTTTACCCTTATGATATCTGCCTTGCACCATTCTTTAAACGCTGTTGGTTCCGTGCCCGGGATAAAGCTAATATTGTCAAATAGTGGTGTCAACTGAGATTTGTTGGTGGATAGCCTATGTTTAAGTTTCAATGAATCCCACATGGCTAGCGAGTGTGTGATAGATTCCAGGGGCACCATCAGTTCTGGTCTTTCTTTCTTTGTTAACCACAGTATCATTTCTATGGATGACCCAGATATCACATCGGACTCAATTTCCACCCACTTTTTCTTCCGTTTATGTGCATGCCAGTGAACCAGTTGGCTTACATGCGCCGCTTGATAATATTGCCACAAGTGTGGCAAAGCTAGCCCTCCTGACTGTTTGGATCTATATAATGTGGGCAGTTTTATTCTCGCTTTTTTGTTATTCCATATGAATTTTGTGATAGCTTTCTGCAGCTCATGCATGTCCCTGGCTCTGACCTGTACTGGAAGTGTGTGGAAAAGGTACAATATTCTTGGCAATAAGTTCATTTTGATGGCAGTTATTCTACCCAACCATGATATATGATATCTGGACCATTCTTCTAATTCTTTTTTCAGCGTTTTTATTAGTGATGGGTAGTTGGTCTCATATATAGTGTCGGGTGTGTTAGTCAACCATATTCCCAAGTACTTTATAGCCTGTTTCTTCCATGCGAAATCAAAGTTTATTTTTATTAGCTTTAGTTGTTCCTGAGGGAGATTTATATTTAGGGCTTCGGATTTTTCGTTGTTTATTTTAAACCGCGATAGTTTCTGGAACTCTGACAAGTTACTAAATAAGTTTGGGAGCGAGGTGAAGGGTTTTGAAATAGTTAACAATATGTCATCGGAGAACAATGCTAGTTTATATTCTTTTTGTTTGACCTTAATCCCCCCGATATCTGGGTTCGCCCTGATTTGGGCTGCTAAAGGTTCTATCGCCAACGCGAACAATAGGGGTGACAGGGGGCAGCCTTGTCTTGTGCCATTCCTTATGTTGATTTTCTCAGTCTGCTTATTAATATAGGATACTTTAGCTGTGGGCTCTCCATATAGTGATGTAACAGCATTCATAAATTTGCCATTTACCCCGAATGCTCGAAGTGTCTCAAACATATATCCCCAATCAATACGATCAAAAGCCTTTTCGGCGTCTAGAGATAGTAGCATCGAAGGCGTTTTATCGAGTTTGACTATCTGGATTAAGTCAATTGTTCTTCGTGTATTATCCCCGGCCTGGCGACCTCGTATGAATCCAGCCTGATCTGCATCTATCAGTTGCGGAAGATACGTATTTAATCTTGTGGCTAATATTTTGGAAAATATTTTGAGATCGTTATTGATCAAGGTTATCGGTCTGTAGCTTTTGCATTGGGTGGGGTCTTTTCCCTCTTTATGTATTAATATTATTTTTGATTCCAGCATCGTTTGAGGAAACTGCTCTCCCTCAAGAGCTTTGTTAAATATCTTTAGTAATTGGGGAGCTAATATGTGGGCCAATTTGTTATAGTAAATATTGGATAGACCATCTGGTCCCGGGGCCTTGGAGTTCTTCAACCCCGTTATTGTTTCTAAAACCTCTGTCGACGTAATTGGCTGGGATAGTGTTGTTATATCCTGTTCTGTGAGTTTAGGCAAATTTATTTTTCTGAGAAAAGCTCTCTGTTTTTTCTTGGTGGTGTTCCCTTTATCTACTTTATCTCCATTGTATAGCTCTTTGTAATATGTGGTGAATTCATTAGCTATTGTCTGTGGGTTTGTTGTGCACACCCCATCTTTTCTTCTAATGCTATGTATTCTAGATTGCATTCTATCCTTCCTCAATCTTGTGGCCATCATTGTGTCAGCCTTATTGGCCTTCTCGTAGAATTTTTGTTTTGTCCAAGCTATGGCCTTTTCAGCTTTATCAGTAAGTAGTAAATTTAGTTTCCCTCTGAGGTCCCGCAATTCGGTCTCCATGGCTATGCTATGATTTACTTTATGTGCCTCCTCTAGGGTCTTTATCTTTTCTTGCAGGCTTGTTGTTTGTTTCTGTCTCTCCCTCTTTCTATGCGATGCGACGCTGATAAATTTTCCTCTCACCACTGCCTTATGGGCCTCCCAAAGGATATAGGGTGAGTTCATGCTACCTTCGTTTATTCGGAAGTAGTTGGAGGCCTCGTTACTGATCTCAACTATGACTTCTGGCATCTTTAATAGAGACTCGTTTAGTCTCCATGTCCCTGTACTTGGTTTCTTGTGTATGTCGTCAATGTGCACTTCAACTGGGCCATGATCTGACCAAGTAATAGGGTGTATTGTAGCCTTTGTAATCTTTGGGATCAGTAAGGAATCTACAAATATGTAGTCTATCCGTGTGTATACTTTGTGGGGGGCTGAGTAGAAAGAGAAGTCCCTTTTCTGCGGATTCATCTCCTTCCATGCATCCCTTAGATCAAACTCTTTAAGTCCCTCTCTTAGGGTTTTTCTCTCCCCCTTTCGGGCAGCCATTGTCTTAGCTAGGGCAGGTTTAGATCTGTCTTGTTTTTCATTTAAGGCTATATTAAAATCTCCCGCCATGACCAGGCGACCCCGGGAGGTTGTGCC
The DNA here is from genome assembly GCF_040206685.1 of Ascaphus truei. Taxonomy (NCBI): domain Eukaryota; kingdom Metazoa; phylum Chordata; class Amphibia; order Anura; family Ascaphidae; genus Ascaphus; species Ascaphus truei. The sequence continues at coordinate 486,468,954 of NC_134483.1, read as the reverse complement.
CAGCAGTCGAAACAATTTTGTGAAAAATATTCTCTTATTTTCATTTGGTGCGTACACATTAACTAGGGTTATTTGTGTATCTTCTATGCTCCCCGTGATTATTAGGTACCGTCCTTCTGGGTCCCTTCTTACCCTGTCTACCTTAAATGGAGAGTTCCTTGCTAGGAGTATGACCACCCCTCTTTTCTTTTCGTCCTTTGCCGAAGCTGTGTATATCTGGGGGTATAATTTGTCCCAATACGTGGGGGTGGAGCCAGCAGTGAAGTGCGTTTCTTACAAAAAACAAATACAGATAAAGTGCGCAAATTACTATTTCTAATGTTTTAACCCTTCACCACCTTTGTGATAAATAAATAATAATTATACAACCTCTAAATCAATCGACAGTGGTCTGCAGCTATAAGAATAGGGATAAAAACCCCTAGGGAAACTGTAACACAAAAAAGACAACAGCGCAAACGCACATAGTGAAGTATGTAAAAATATATATGTGTATATTTGAAAGGTAAGATATCTGCGTACATCAGATTATTTTGTTTACAGCATTTCATGTGCAATACATGAGTTACCAATCGTCACACTGCCACCGGACCTCAGGATTTCCCCTTCACAGCCTCAGGACAGACTGTCACGATAGTGGTGTGGAGCCTCCACTCCGGAGCTGTGTGTGGCTTGATGTCTTTTGCTGACTGGTGCCGTTACTGCCGCTCACTTGCCAGACCTGCCGTTATCTGCTACTGCCTCCAGCACCTCAAGACACGCTTGGTGTCTTTCGCTGATCACGGCCGTCGATGGCGCCCTCTCCTCTGGTCTGCCGTCGCCTGCAACTGCTTCCAGCACCTCCGGTCTCTGGGTATACTTTTTGCAAGTTTACGACCGGCCGTGAAGCGAGGTTTAGCGTAAAGCGTGACGGTGTTGTCACTCCAGTCTCTCGAGTGCAGATGTATTCAGCAATATGTCCAATGGAGATATACCACGCAGATAGTGGAACACAATACCAAGGATATTAAAAATACTCTTTATCCAACGCGTTTCGAAGCGTAAGCTTCTTCTTCAGGGATAAATTTGTCTTAATTTAGGGCATATATATACCCTTAAACCACCGCTGATAGGTCAAACCCAGAGATGTATGAACCAATCGGTTCAGCATTCAGCAACATCCCACAAATGTGGGTATAATAGAGTAATTACTCCTCTGTGTGCTGATCTGGGTTAACCTCATCAGTCCTGGTTTAGGAATAAAATCACATATTAAACAGGTTTTTATTATACATATAGCTCAATTAGACTAAAATCACACTAATAAAATTGCCAATGATTAGGTGCTTTCAATGGCTCTGAAATAAAACAAACAGAAAATTAATAACACATATACATATAGCATTACTTAATATGAATGGGTATTTTGGATGTTTACCATATCTTTACATGTGACCAATCACATAGTTCATAGAGGACAGACCATATATTACATAATGAAGTATGTTATTTAATATAGACACCATAGGTCTATGTTCTCATTTAGACCTTTTGGACCTAAAGACTTAAGTTTGTGGATCCAGTATGTTTCTTGGACCGAAATATCTTTTATTCTGTCTCCTCCACGTCTGTTTTGAGGGATAGTTTTAATCCCTTTAAAGGTTAGGGATGAGGGATCTTTGTTGTGATGGGTCGAGTAGTGACGACTTACACTGTGAGTCTGTAAGGCATGCTTTATATTTCTCACATGTTCTTGAATGCGAGTTTTTAGACTACGTTTTGTGCGGCCTACATATTGCAGGCCGCATGGGCATTCCAATAGGTACACTATAAATTTTGTATTACAGTTAATAAATTCAGTAATATTATACACTTTTTGGTCTATATTTGATCTAAAGGTTTTTTGTTCAAAATGAAGGTGTTTGCATATACAGCATCTCCCACACGGGAAGTTCCCTATTATTTTATTATTCATCCAGGTTTGGGCAGATTTATTAGCTACGAATTTCCCAATGTCACTCGGGACTAATATATCTTTTAGGCTGCGTGCCTTCCTGTATATAAATTTGGGAGATATGCTGATATGTCCACTTAGGATGGGATCTGTTGATATAATACCCCAATGTTTTTTTATAACTCCCTCTATTTGTTTATGCATAGAATTATAGTTGGTGATGAATGGAACTACTATTTGATCTTCGTTGGCCTTTGATGGACTTTTCTTTTTTGGTGCTAACATTTTATTGCGATCCATTTTTCTAACTTTTTCTAGTTCTACAGTAAGTTGTTTAAAATTATATCCCCTTTCCAGAAATCTTAAGAACAGAAATTGGGCTTGGTGTTCGAAGTCTGTTTCATTGCTGCAATTTCTCTTAATTCTCATAAACTGGCCTCCAGGTATGTTGCTAATCCATGATCTTTTATGATTACTGGAGGCCAGTAAGAGATTATTCGTATCCACCTTTTTAAAGAATGTTGTAGTTGTTACCCCCTCTGCTTCAGAAGCTTTCAGATCTAAATCTAGATAGCTGACATTCTCCGCGTGTGTTACATGGGTAACCCTCAACTGCCGCAATACCCTTTACATGGGGAATGCTAGTGTACAGGGCTTGTACGTCACACGTTAGCCATCTGTACGACCTTTTCCATTCAAACTTTGCAACGTGTGACGTACAAGCCCTGTACACTAGCATTCCCCATGTAAAGGGTATTGCGGCAGTTGAGGGTTACCTAAGACGAGAACCCAAGATTTCGGACCTGAACAGATGGTTCATTATACAAGCCATAAAATATGTGCTTAGCCACAATTATTTTCTTTTTCTTTCTCAGTTCTTCCTGCAGGTTTGCGGAACTGCAATGGGCACACGTTTTGCCCCCAGTTTCGCAAACCTGTACATGGGGAACTGGGAAGAAACATTCATCTGGCATGATAATCCATTCTCAGAACATATAGTAATATGGCGTCGCTATATAGATGACATTCTCTGTGTGTGGGAGGGCGATGAAGAATCTGTAGACCAATTTATGAAGTACATCAACCATAATGACCACAACTTGGTATTCACCCATGTAACACACGCGGAGAATGTCAGCTATCTAGATTTAGATCTGAAAGCTTCTGAAGCAGAGGGGGTAACAACTACAACATTCTTTAAAAAGGTGGATACGAATAATCTCTTACTGGCCTCCAGTAATCATAAAAGATCATGGATTAGCAACATACCTGGAGGCCAGTTTATGAGAATTAAGAGAAATTGCAGCAATGAAACAGACTTCGAACACCAAGCCCAATTTCTGTTCTTAAGATTTCTGGAAAGGGGATATAATTTTAAACAACTTACTGTAGAACTAGAAAAAGTTAGAAAAATGGATCGCAATAAAATGTTAGCACCAAAAAAGAAAAGTCCATCAAAGGCCAACGAAGATCAAATAGTAGTTCCATTCATCACCAACTATAATTCTATGCATAAACAAATAGAGGGAGTTATAAAAAAACATTGGGGTATTATATCAACAGATCCCATCCTAAGTGGACATATCAGCATATCTCCCAAATTTATATACAGGAAGGCACGCAGCCTAAAAGATATATTAGTCCCGAGTGACATTGGGAAATTCGTAGCTAATAAATCTGCCCAAACCTGGATGAATAATAAAATAATAGGGAACTTCCCGTGTGGGAGATGCTGTATATGCAAACACCTTCATTTTGAACGAAAAACCTTTAGATCAAATATAGACCAAAAAGTGTATAATATTACTGAATTTATTAACTGTAATACAAAATTTATAGTGTACCTATTGGAATGCCCATGCGGCCTGCAATATGTAGGCCGCACAAAACGTAGTCTAAAAACTCGCATTCAAGAACATGTGAGAAATATAAAGCATGCCTTACAGACTCACAGTGTAAGTCGTCACTACTCGACCCATCACAACAAAGATCCCTCATCCCTAACCTTTAAAGGGATTAAAACTATCCCTCAAAACAGACGTGGAGGAGACAGAATAAAAGATATTTCGGTCCAAGAAACATACTGGATCCACAAACTTAAGTCTTTAGGTCCAAAAGGTCTAAATGAGAACATAGACCTATGGTGTCTATATTAAATAACATACTTCATTATGTAATATATGGTCTGTCCTCTATGAACTATGTGATTGGTCACATGTAAAGATATGGTAAACATCCAAAATACCCATTCATATTAAGTAATGCTATATGTATATGTGTTATTAATTTTCTGTTTGTTTTATTTCAGAGCCATTGAAAGTACCTAATCATTGGCAATTTTATTAGTGTGATTTTAGTCTAATTGAGCTATATGTATAATAAAAACCTGTTTAATATGTGATTTTATTCCTAAACCAGGACTGATGAGGTTAACCCAGATCAGCACACAGAGGAGTAATTACTCTATTATACCCACGTTTGTGGGATGTTGCTGAATGCTGAACCGATTGGTTCATACATCTCTGGGTTTGACCTATCAGCGGTGGTTTAAGGGTATATATATGCCCTAAATTAAGACAAATTTATCCCTGAAGAAGAAGCTTACGCTTCGAAACGCGTTGGATAAAGAGTATTTTTAATATCCTTGGTATTGTGTTCCACTATCTGCGTGGTATATCTCCATTGGACATATTGCTGAATACATCTGCACTCGAGAGACTGGAGTGACAACACCGTCACGCTTTACGCTTAACCTCGCTTCACGGCCGGTCGTAAACTTGCAAAAAGTATACCCAGAGACCGGAGGTGCTGGAAGCAGTTGCAGGCGACGGCAGACCAGAGGAGAGGGCGCCATCGACGGCCGTGATCAGCGAAAGACACCAAGCGTGTCTTGAGGTGCTGGAGGCAGTAGCAGATAACGGCAGGTCTGGCAAGTGAGCGGCAGTAACGGCACCAGTCAGCAAAAGACATCAAGCCACACACAGCTCCGGAGTGGAGGCTCCACACCACTATCGTGACAGTCTGTCCTGAGGCTGTGAAGGGGAAATCCTGAGGTCCGGTGGCAGTGTGACGATTGGTAACTCATGTATTGCACATGAAATGCTGTAAACAAAATAATCTGATGTACGCAGATATCTTACCTTTCAAATATACACATATATATTTTTACATACTTCACTATGTGCGTTTGCGCTGTTGTCTTTTTTGTGTTGAAGTGCGTTTCTTGAAGGAATATTATGTCCCCTGATAGTCTTTTATATTCTGTCATGGCTAGCTTCCTTTTTACTACATTGTTCAATCCCTTGGTGTTATGCGATATTAGTGTTAGTGTCATTTGTTTTTACCTGGGTGTGAGGTCTTCTTCTCTAGTGGATTCATTTTCTGGTTTCCCTTGAGGGTCGGCCTGGAGGGTATCCCTGCACCTCGTACAGTAATGACAACATTCAAACATGTAAACATCAAAAATAAAACAACATATATAGGATAATCCAGGAGACTAACATAGCCTGGATTTGTGTGTTCACTGGACGTGAACGAACTTTCTCTGCGGTTGCGCAGTAGCGCTAATCTCACACCCATAACCTTGGGTGTGTAATGGCCGTACTGCGGCCCCAGGCGGCAGGCCCGCTCAACAAATCAACTTTTTTTTTTTTTTTTATCAGTTAACATTTCTATCCCGTTTTGTTTATTTTTTATTTAATATAGTAGACCTTCCTTGCCAGGTGTGTACCTCTATACCATTGTGACCAGCTTTATATCGAGCAAGCATGATTCAACAGCCGGGTTCAAACATTTCCCCTATCTTGTCTACATCTCCTCCCTCATACATTTTTGCTTTTTCATTTATGTATTTTTGCATAACTACATGTATTCTGCGTACTGTCACCAGTACTTCTACTTCTACCTTACGGATTACCCGCTCAAGCATGGGGGAGGGAATGATGTTGGCCCCTTCTTATTTCTTATCTGGATCTATGTAACACATCTTAGTCTATCATTTGGACATAGTTCCTTATGTCGGGATTTACGGGTCTTCTCCACTTTAGCAGGTTTTGCATAGACCTAAAATTTAAGATTTCTGGGGTTCCTTTGGATTTCTTCTATGTTGAGTGGCTCCTCTGCCCACTTCTTTCCATACGGGTCTGACGGGAGGCGGTCTGCGTTCTTCGCTGGACATGGAGTCTGGTGGTTGCAATCCCAGTCTTTCTAGGAAGTCCACTCCCTCCTCTGGATCCCTCATGTAGGCTTGCGTTCCATTCCTGGTGGCGATGAGGCGGAATGGGAACCCCCACTTGTATCGAATTTCGTTGTCTCTCAGGACTTTTGTGATATGTCTCAGAGCCATCCTCTTCAACAGCGTTAATGGGGCTAGGTCGTTGTTCACGTCTATCGTCACATCTCCCCATTTCAGCCCTCCTTTTTCCCGTGCCAGGTTAAAAATCGCCTCTTTAGTTTTAAAGGCTCCGAAAAAAGCAACCCCGCAAGACTTCTTCAAGACAAAGGAGAAAAGCAAAGCGGGCAGATCAGAAAGCAGAGCGCCATCTCCCACTCAGTCAGACACTGAACATGAACCTGAGGTATGTGAACAAACATCAACCAAAAAAGACATTGAGAACTTATATGCAAGCCTAAAAACCTTACTCCACCAAGAGCTCCAAAGCGCTCTCAAAGACCTCAGAACAGAGGTCAGCTCTATAGGAGAACGCACTGATACACTGGAACATAAAGTGGATGAAACCATTAACAACCAGACTACTATGGATACGGAGATCCTGGCCCTAAGAGCCAGAATGGCCGCCGTGGAGGAAAAACAGGAGGATCAAGAAAACAGGACAAGAAGGAACAACCTCAGGTTCAAAAACATTCCAGAGACAGTCACAGATCTGGAGAGAGCAATAACTGAATGGCTACAGACCCTTCTCCCGGAAACACCCCCAGCATTACTGATCCTGGACAGGATACATAGAGCTCTCAGACCGCGACCACAAGCCGGAGATAGAGCTCGAGATGTAGTGGTGAGGATGCACTACTTTAAAACTAAAGAGGCGATTTTTAACCTGTGCCAAGTTTTAATACAATTAACAATATACATATAACAAATGGCCATATAATATTTATTTCCCTATTTTTCCGTGTGGATAATATTTAACAATGTGCATAATCTATTCTAAGAAATATTTATGATAGTTATGTGCACATTTACATGTTTCTTTAACTGCAGATCATAGTATTACATTTACTTTAAGCATCAGAATAAAATTTAAAAATATGCTAATAAAAATATGTTCTGTAGCATATTGTAGCCTTCTGTTACCCTTAGAAAATGCTGTACTATAAATGAATTAAAGAGGAGAATAAGGAAAAAAAATTAAATTCTTATCATACAACTTTACTAGTAAATTGCTCGCACAGATCAGTGGGAACAAGCACAGTATAATAAATCACTGACTCATAATAGGTAAATATTCCTGTTTTTTAAACAACATTTCCCATAGTGCCAAGCAGAAAAAATTAGGCTTGTTTTAAAGATATTGTGTAGCCCTGTTTCCTAGTGAACACAGACTGCTACCATATGCTGTATAACCTGTAGGCTCACAGGGCCTAAGCCTCCGCCACGGAGAGCCTGGGGCACCCGTAATAATAGATAATACCTTATACTTGGTGCAGCACCTCCACCTGCGGTGGCTCCCACCAGAGGGGGAGTGGTTCCTCGCAGGACAATTATATATCAATACACATACACACAGCATATAAACAACCGAATGACTTTACTTGTCTGCAAAGGCTTATGTTTATATATATATCAACAGGTGTCCCTCCCTAGAGGAGACACTATCTAATGCGTCTCGCAGGACGCTGATTCCCCTCCTTCACCGGGTGATCCCACCCCGTGTCCAATACCCCTACACAATATGTCCCCCACCTTCAAGTGAGATAACGAATATGTATGGGTGACTGCGCAGCCACTGTGTCCTGTATAAATGGTGATATAGTTGGTGCACTTGTGGGTTACCTGCCGGGCACTCCAGTACTCGGGCCTGCCAAGGATCTTCACAAAGGCTCAGATGCGAGGTGGCTCCAGCAATAGGCGAACGGGGCGATCCAACCCATATGAACTGCAGCAACAGTAGCAGGGTCTGAGCCCAGACCTCCTGTTAGATACACACTGTCTCTTTAAGCGATCACTGAACGGCACAGTAAGGGAACCAGAACCTGTCTAGGGCCAGTCCCTATCTCTGCTCCACACTACGGGGACTCAGGGCCTAACTGGGCCTGGGGTATAAGGCCTAGGAAGGGGCTGAATGCCTCCCTACACCGGAGCTCCGTCTCCTTTCTCCTCCCGCTAGCTCTGAGCAACGTGCACGCCCTATTACCCCTATATCCCCCTTCCTTCCTACCTTCCTACCACCCGATTGATCCCCGTGCGTCACGGGGCTGCTGGGACTCGTAGTTCCCTAAGCTCCACCCTATGGGAGCTACTAATCCTTTGCGGGCTTTGACTGCTATGCCCGCGCATGCGCAACCACCTGCTCCACACCTTCTGTGCCTGCGCCAACTCCCAACATGGCGGCGCCCTAACACGCGGAACCTCCGATATACCGGAGCGTTCCCTGCCCTGCCGCAACCCTCCCACCCGACAACAATAAATTTGGGTGATGGGAGCCCGGCTACAATTGTATAAAGCTTCCCTCTGCATGCTGTGTTGCTACAGTATGAAGTAAACAAGGGTGAACAAGGATGATGACTTAAAAAGTTTATTGAACAGACATGTGCAGCTGATGGATCCATCAGCTGCACATGTCTAGTTCAATAAACTTTTTTAGTCACCATCCTTGTTCACCCTTGTTTACTTCATGGCTGTGCTCCGCTTCCTGCTGCTGGAGGAGTTCCCTGCATTTCCCTGCTGGACTGCACGCCGGGTAGCTGCTGCTTCTGGATGAGATCACCGCCGGTCACGTGACCGCCCTACGCGACGCTGCAGTCGTGGGAGGGTTGGCGGTGCAACATTGAAGTTCTGGAGGATCGAGTCACGGTGTTTTTACCTTCTGAATCGTGAGTGCTTGCAACAATTTGGTGCCCAGAGCTGGGCCAGTTGCTGAATGACCTTATATATGCACATATGACATTTCTAACCGTCACATACCCTGATAAATTGAGTTGATATATGAAGCAGCTACTGTGCTATTTCTGATGCACCTGATGGGATAACTTGTTTACCCGTATTTACTTGCTACAGTATGACAATGAAGAAAAACAAGATGCTGAGTTGCTCAAATAACTGAATGGTGCATTAGAAATATACCTTAAGTATATTCCTGTTTAGAATATTAATCAGACACATGTTTGTATTAATCATACCAGGCAAGAAATATGATGATGAAAATAAATTAGAGCAGCCTTTTGAGGATAGATTTGTGTACAAAATGCTTAATCTAAGTAAGAGAGCATAGCTCTGCAAAGCTTGTCTGGAGATATATATTCCACATACTGTAGTCTAGTTATAATTGTGCTGAAATTGGGAAGAACTTCAATATTAAAGGATAACTTTCTAACAGCTACCGCAATATAAAGAAACCTAGAAATAATCTATGCAAGCAGGCTACATTAATGTCACTTTGGGTGTCAATAGACATGTGTGAACAACTAAAAAACATAACACTAAATAAATTTCACTCCTCTTGTATATCTGCTTGTTTTTGATGTGAGTGGAAAAGTGCTTTCATGCTTCGAGAAGGTTTTCGCATACTACACCATATTCGTTTTAAATCTTGGATCACCTTAAGATTCCATATACCGGAAGAAATCAACTGCTATTGAAGAACAACTACATTCTATAAGTTTGAAGTGCTTTTATTCACTTAAAATCAGTGAGTGCAAACACTTGGATGTACTTCTTTATCAAATAATTAAAAAAATATTGCACTCTGTATTTGTGAATTTCTCCCTTTTATGCTCTGAACTGTGACTGCACTCCCCTCTACTGGAAGAAGATTTTGGACTTCAAATGTTTAATTGACAGCCAGAATGTATATTAATTTTTCAATTACATATAGCTAAGCTCAGTCTAATGTTAAACAAATATAAAAATTCACCCGACATTAAATATTTTAAAAAACAATTGCAATTTAAATTAGTTGATATAATGGAGAATCAAGGGACAATAGAGCTGTCTAAGGAATGCCATATATCTCACAGCATGAAAGAATTTACTAAAGCTAAAGTCACTGTTTTTTGACAGCATGATGTAATTTATGAATGATACTGATTTTTTATGGTACATTTAATAAAGTAGTCAATTTTTCAGCACAGAGAGACATTTCTTTATTAAATAGATAATCAAAATTAGCAGCATAGAAGTCTACTTACATTACCAAGTGGTGCAATGATAATAAATACATATTTACATGGTTTAGTCAAATGTATTAAACCCTATATGTGGGCAGAATATAAACTAGAATTGATCTATCATATGTGAAGATTTTTCTGTATAGACTACAGTCAGAGAACTTCAGTACTAAAGGATTTATTCTTGCAATTAATTATTTTAGTTTTACATTTGGTGGTGTATAATATTTTATAATAATTTACATTTTGTAAAGATAAGTCACATTATTTAATTCTATGTGCTTTCATTGTTTATATAAATGTTATAACTCTCTTAGAAACTTACACATTGCAAAATGCAACTAGGATAGACAGTGTGATTTACTATATTAGTAATATTTTTAGTTGAACAGAGCCATTTCATAACTTTTTCGACTACAATGTAGATTTTACATCATGTGCATATTGCGTTATTGGCTTTGGACTGCATATGCTTACAGTACAACTTACCATTGCCGCAATGTACACTATTTCTCCCATTGATATCTGCACACTTAAAGAATTGGGGTCTATTATGAAATTGTGTAAAGAGAGCCTAGGAGTCCTAAGGGACAGGTGGGCCCCTGCCCATGCTGATGTGTGGGGTGTCATGAAGGGTGGGTGGTTAAGTAGCTCTTCATCTTCATTGTGCAATCAGAAATAAGTTGTGTCCGTTCACAGCAGCAGGTGAGCATGTCGGCCTCAGGAGGTGACGGAGCAATGTGGGATGGAAGAGCGAATGGATTGGCCTGGCTGGCGGAGCTTCGGGAAGAAACAGCCGCAGAGGACTGGAGTCTCTGATACTGCTGGTGATGGGTGCTGAGGCTCCTGAAGATGTGGAATTACTTGAGGAGGTCGTCTGGTGGAGCAGGGAAGAGGAGGTAAGCAGTGGTCAAAAGGGGCAGGGGGTGTTGTTGATGGTGGGAGGGATTGTTAGGGAAGAAACATCAGAAGTGCTGCTGGGTGGGTGGTGGAACGTGCAGCCAGGGCAGGGTCTACATAGGAAGAGGAAGGCAGCAGTATTACAGCCACCGCAATGCCGGAGGTTAAGGGGAAGGATGGGAGTCGAAGGCAACGGATGTCAGTCTTAGCGATGGATATCTTTGTGATACTAGCCCATTGGGTGTTCTGCTGTCTCTGGTGGTGAAGGGCCGTGTATGGGGTCGAAAATATGTAGATATATTGACCTTGTTGCTTGGCTATAAAGAGTCTGAGAGGTTAGAGAAAAAAATGCTAAGCTGAAGGAAGACTAAATGAAAAGACAGCAGACACCAAATTATTTTGGTGATTGGCTGCATGCCTTTATCGTCATGGCCAGTATCATTCGGAAAAAGAAGCCAGATAATTGTTAGGCTCTCTTTAAAAATGTGGATACTATAGGGGGTTGATGAAAGCTGTATGACAGTTCGGCGTGCTGGAAATATGATTGTAATTTCCACCAGAATGTGGCTATAATAATAATTATAATAATAATAGCATGTTCTTGTATAGCGCTGCTAGTTTTACGTTATCCATAAGCAGTTGAGGTTGGATGTGAAGGACATGGATCTGTGGATGTCACTATTGATACCACAGAAACCGTCTCCCTTTCAGTAAGTGGCCTCCCCTTCACAATACCCAGGGCAGTCGGTAAAGGCTAGGAAGGTTATTTACTTGCAATTCACTGACAGCCAGTGCAAGTGAGGCTTTGTTTGCTGCTTCAAGTATGAATACAATGATTAACCATGCCTCAAAATGTTTTGAGAGAGGGAAAGTAGGGTGCAGAAAGGGTCAGTGAGGCTGTGGGAAAGGGGGCGAGGACTCCGGTGAGCTGAGATGGCACTGTGCCTCAACTGTTATCCCAATAGAGTAGCTAAAGGCATGCTGCTAGGGAGTATTTGAATGGCTTTTGGATTCCTTTTTAGGAGATTGAGTTGACCAAATACAGGAGGAACCACAAGTTAGTGGGGGAACACAAGAGGAATGTAGGTGTAAAGTTTTTCAAGGAGGTGGGGGCGGGAAGGTGTGTCCCATTAAACATGCTCTGCTTCCAATGTTGAGGGTGTTGCAACTTGGGATGGTGCTCAAAAAGGAGTAAGTGATATTGTGGTTCTAGTCATAACCACATGGCCTTTCAGTGAATTATGGAATAGATAGGAACTTGTGTAAGGTTCATTATACTGTACCTCATTTGACAGGGCCAGGAATCTGGTGAATGAGTGGCAAGGATCTCTGCTATCGAAGGCTGATATTGAATCAGAATTTCGGTTGCTTCCTATTATACCGGCATGCTTTCATCTGCTTGGCTGTATGTTTGATGGGGGGAAGGTCTTTATAAGTGGATCTCTTCTCCCAAAAGGTTGTGCGATCTATTGTTTTTACTTTGAGACATTCAGCTCATTTTAAAAATGGGCAGTTTGGGATGAAGCAAAGTCTAGATGACTTCTTGTTTGTAGGAAGGGCTGGTTCTGACAATAATATGAAGCTTTTATGGGAATTTTAGAGGTTGATGAAATATTTTGATGCCCGTTGCAAAGAACAAAATGAAAGGTTCCACGATCTTTCTCAATTTTCTGGGTATTAAATTGATAGGGAAAATATATTTTACCATCCTCCCATAGAGCTTAAAGAGCTTATGGGCCTGGTAAGGTCATTTGTAGGCCTTAAAAAAGCCACATTGAAGCAGTTTTAGTAACTTCTGTGTAGATATGGGCAGATTTTTTTTAATCAAAATTCGATCCACGGGAAAACCACCATAAGATATGGAATAGGTGTATCATATCTTGAGTAGCAGAATTAACTGCATTAAAATCAATGTACAAGACTGATTTACATATTTCAAATGATACCATTAAAAATCCCCAAGCATTATATTACAGCCCTCCAAAGCAAAATTGGTTAGTGTGTATGGGAACACAAGAAACTGAGAGGACAAACATTGAGACACTACACAGGCATTAACTACAAGAAGGTCTAGGTCTGCAAAATATTACCTGGCCACACAAGTTAGCACATTTTTCGAATACTAGCACTGCTCCAAGAATAAGCTCTGGGTAGAGATCAAAAAACATGTTCTTCAGGGAGATAGAAAAGAGGTTAACTCATGGCTAAATATAACAGACCACCCAAAATATCTATATGAGCACCCTACTGTTAGAGCGGTGCTCAGAGCTTGGGATAAAATATCCAGGGATAATAAAATTACAACATTCTCCACCCTTCCTATCATTGGCCCTCCTTCCTTTATAACCCCAGTCTGCCCTCTCCTTCCTCGCTCTGCATAGCTTCTCTGTGACTCCAGTGTGCAGTGTCTATGCCAAGCTCTGTTCTCTGTTACAGCTCTTGTTCCTGTCCCTGCCCCTGTTTGGATACCTTTGGATTGATCTCGGCTCTGTTTGACTACGTGTACCTCGCTACCCCTGGACTCTGCTTTGGACCTCACTACGCTGCTTTCTCCTGCCCCTGACCCATGGCTCTTTGACAATTACCCTCCGACTTCTGGCACCCCGGACTCAGCAAGAATATCGTTAACCCTTTCTCACCAGGCCAGCAACGCATCTTACCACACTCCAGGCACGCCCTCACTGCTGTGGGTGCGTGTTATACCCTTACCCACCTCAGTACTGGGGACTGGCTAGGTCTGCAGGCATATCAAGGTAGATCCAAAGAAAGGATCAGAAAGGTTCCCTCATAAAAGAGCACTCATGGTGTGGAGTATAGTGCGCAGACTGCTATTGGTCTATCAAAATGATATATGTAGATAGGTCCAATTATCCCATCTAAACCACATAGGCCAGGAAGAAAAATAATAAAGTTTTATTCAAATATATAGATTAAAAACATACAAATCACATTCAAACATTAAAATTAACCCCGTAATTCAAGTGGCTGGATCAGCTAATTCAATGGAGATTGATACAAATATCAATGTGCAAATATCAATGCGCTTCTTCAAGGGGAGGAGTGTTGAAGAAGCGTGTTTAGCCCACGCGAAACGGCCGTCGGGACGGCATGACGCCATAGGTGACGTCATCACAAGTGGCAGCGTCGACACGTAAGAGAAGCAGGAAGCAGCACACAACACCGCCAGGCTTGTATTTTCTGCTGATTCATTGGTATCACTGTGGTTTACCTATGCTAGCTACAGACAGCATACCTGTTTCAGCGAAACAGTTTATTTGATACACAGCACTGTATTATCGGTAACGGAGCAACTGTATTTAATAGCTCCCTACAGGCACTGGCAGCCGTGTGTATTCTTTATAGAACCCATTGGGATGACGGCGGGCTATCTATATCAGATTTGGATAATTTATCCTATATGTCAATGACTATTGCTAGCTGTTCTTTTGATACACTGCATCTGATTATCTCCAACAGAACTACTATACCCAGCAGCCACCCATGTACACTGGCAGCCATATGTACTCTCTGTAGAGCTTTTTTGTAAGGCTGCGGGCCATGCTTGTCAGATTTAGATAAATGATACTATATGTCAATGATCATGACCAACTGCTAATCTGATACACCGCTTTGGAGCATCCCTAACTGAGTATTTATATTGACTATCCTTTATACACACTTAGCTACTCTGTGGGACGTCATATATCCTACCGGCTCAAAGAGAGTATTCCTCCTAGCTTCTTCCCTACTGTAAGACATTAGTCTATATTACTAGACGCCTATAGTGACAGCACATTGATATTTGTATCAATCTCCATTGAATTAGCTGATCCAGCCACTTGAATTACGGGGTTAATTTTAATGTTTGAATGTGATTTGTATGTTTTTAATCTATATATTTGAATAAAACTTTATTATTTTTCTTCCTGGCCTATGTGGTTTAGATGGGATAATTGGACCTATCTACATATATCATTTTGATAGACCAATAGCAGTCTGCGCACTATACTCCACACCATGAGTGCTCTTTTATGAGGGAACCTTTCTGATCCTTTCTTTGGATCTACCTTGATATACAAGATACATATCCCTCTGAGCACCTTGAGTCTATTACACATTTGCTTTCTATGTACTTGGATGAGCAGTTGTTTCACCTTTAGAATACGTGTAGGTCTGCAGGCATACAGGCATTAAATTATGCAGAGCCCAACAAATGCAGACCCCCCTGAGGTGGGCCAAGGTGTCACTATGGATCACTGGCAATTTTTAAGTGACCAAGTCACCGCCGTGGCGCAAGAACTTTCTAAACTCTCCCTGCGGAAATCTCCTGCTGCACCGTCCCCTTCTGCCTATGGGAAACTTGGAGCCACGTATTCAACCTCCCAACCGGTATGCCGGTGACCCCCTTATTTGCCGGGGATTCTTGAACCAATGTGACGTCCAGTTCGAGATGTCCCCATCTCGGTTTCCCACGGGTCATACTAAAGTGGTCTATGCCCTGCTTACTGGTGTCTCTCTTGCTTGGGCTTCTCCCCTCTGGGAACACAGACCAGACATAACCCAAGACTTCCCCAAATTCCAGCGAGCGTTCCAGCAGGTCTTTGACACACCAGCGCGTAGGGAGACTGCCGCTTCTTCCTTGTTTCATCTCTCCCAGGGTCGCAGGTCGGCTGCAAAATACGCGGTGGAGTTCCGCACCATCGCTGCAGAGACCCAGTGGAATGATGAAGCTCTCGCCGTGGCATACTGGCAGGGTTTGTCCGAATCCCTCAAGAACGACCTCGCGGCTCATGTTCGTCCCTCATCTCTAGAGGATCTCATTGCCCTCAGCATCCGGATGGAGCAGCACATTCAAGAGCGACGCCACGAGCGCCAGCGCCCCCGTTTACTGTCGCCTTTCCTGTTTCTCCTAGGTCTCATCCCTTGGCTCTTCCTGCATTGGACGTTCCTGAACCGATGCAAATCGGTAGCCAACAGCTTCGGACCGCTGAGAGAACACTCCGCCGAGAAGAGGGTCTCTGCTACTACTGCAGCTCCCCGGAACACCAACTACGTCACTGTCGCTTGAAACCGGGAAACAAGAACACCCAGAAAAGGTAGAGGGGCTACTACTGTGTACTATTTCTCCTTGCCCTCTTCCCCCAAGAGCTACAGAAGAGAATCCTTCTCCCCATAACTCTTGAGGGTCCTAATGTTAAGGTAGATGTTGAAGCCTTCATCGACTTAGGGTCTGGTAGTAACTTTTTGGATCACGACTATGCCTGCAACAACCAAATCCCGTTAGTCAAGAAGAAGTCACCCATCGGCCTGGAGGCTATCGACGGCCGACCGCTCCAACCAGCCTTCATTATTTGGGAATCTATTCCCCTCACCCTGACCACCACGGATGGTCATACTGAAGTCATCATCTTCGATGTCTTCCACTCTCCTACTGTCCAAGTCATTTTGGGATTGCCGTGGCTCCAACTTCACAACCCGCGTTTTGATTGAACCAACGAACTACCGATCCAGTGGGCTTCTGCCGTGGAGAAGACGCTCACTCCTCCCGTTACCGTGCTCGCTAGTCTCGACACCTCTTCTCCTTCTCTCTATACCCTTCCGGAGGTATACCATGACCTTTTGAATGTCTTTAACAAGACTCAGGCTAAAGTCCGACCACCTCATCTTTCGTACGACTGCCCCATTGAATTGATTTCTGGAACCACGCTCCCCAAGTCTAAGTCGTATCCCTTATCTGTGTCCGAGACCGAGGCTATGGCGACCTACATCCAGGAGAATCTTAAGAAGGGGTTTATTCGGAATTCCACCTCCCCCGCCGGGGCAGGTTTGTTCTTCGTGAAAAAGAAGGATGGCTCTTTAAGACCCTGTATCGACTTTCGTGGTCGTAACAAGATTAGAGTTAAAAACCGGTACCCTCTTCCTCTAATTTTATAACTCTTTGACCGGCTCCAAGGAGCCTATATATTTTCCAAACTCGACCTGAGAGGAGCCTACAATCTGATCCGAACACGAGACGGTGACTAATGGAAAACTGCATTTAACACGCGTTCGGGTCATTATGAATACCAAGTGATGCCGTTCGGCCTCTGCAATGCCCCTGCCGTCTTCCAAGAATTTATGAATGATATCTTCCGGGACATTCTGGGAATTTTCATCATCGTATATTTAGACGATATCCTCATTTTCTCCAAGATCCTGGAAGAGCACATTCGTCACACCAAGGTGGTTCTCTCTCGGCTTCGTGCTAATAGCCTCTATGAGAAAATGTTGAAATGTCTCTTCACCAATCTTCCACAGCCTTCCTTGGCTATCTCCGATAAAGGTTTCACCATGGATCCTGAGAAATTCAAGTCTGTTCTGGATTGTCCGTTGCCAAACTCCCTAAAAGCCGTTCAGCGTTTCCTTGGCCTTTCTAACTACTCTCGAAAATTCATCCGTAATTTCTCCACTATCGCTCTACCCATTATTGCTCTGACCAAAAAAGGTGCTGATCCGACAGCATGGTCCCCTGAAGCCATCAAAGCCTTCGAGTTCCTCAAAAGAGCTTTCGTCTCCGCCCCCATCTTTCGGCATCCGGATACATCCCTTCCTTTCACCCTGGAGGTAGACGCTTCTGATGTGGGAGCTGGGGCAGTACTCTCACAAAGATCTTCTCCACAAGAAAAACTCTACCCTTGTGGATTCTTTTCCAGGAAATTCTCTTCGCCCGAGAAAAATTATGATGTCGGGAACCGCAAACTTTTGGCTATCAAATTAGCCCTACAAGAATGGAGACATCACCTCGAGGGTACCAAAGAGCCAGTAGCTATTCTCACCGATCACAAAAACTTATTATACATTGAGGGGGCTCGTCATCTGGGATCCCGTCAAGCACGTTGGGCACTGTTTTTCTCTCATTTCAATTACACGATTTCATATATTCCAGGTACCAAGAATATCAAGGCCGATGCTCTTTCTCGCCAATTCTCTACGGAGGAAGGATCTAACGAATCTTCAGAGACGATTCTTCACGCAAAGTATATTATTTCTGCCAATAATTTTGAAATCCTGGATGAGATCAATAATGCCCAGTCTCGTATCCCTAGAAGATTTAAGGTGCCAGAAGGACGTCTGTACGCTGCTCCACGTTTTCGCCACAAGATCCTAGAGTGGTGGCATTCTTCTAGATCTGCTTGTCATCCAGGCTTCAAGAGGACAGTGGATCTTATTAAACAAACCTTTTGGTGGCCTAAAATGAACAAATACATTTTTGATTTCACCAGAGCTTGTCCAGTCTGTGCTCAGAGCAAGTCCATACGACACAAACCTTCTGGTCTCCTCCTGCCTCTTCCTTTTCCGTAACGGCCTTGGAAGCATATTTCCATGGACTTTATTGTGGAACTTCCTCCTTCTAAGGGGATGAATACGATCCTTGTGGTAGTGGACAGGTTTTCCAAGCACACACACTTTATACCCCTCAAGGGTCTCCCCAAGTCAGCCACCTTGGCAGACATTTTTTCTAAAGAAATTTTCAGGTTACACGGTGTGCCACTTTCCATTGTTTCAGACAGAAGTACTCAATTAATCTCTAAGTTTTGGCGAGCGTTCTCTCAGAGACTTGGCATTTCCCTCCTTTACTCCTCGGGTTACCACACGCAGACCAACGGCCAGATGGAGAGAATGAAACAAACCTTGGAGCAGTATCTCAGATGCTTTGTGTCAGAATCTCAAGACAATTGGGTGGACCTATTACCCTAGGCAGAGTTCGCTATTAACTCGCTGAAGAATGAGTCCACACAAGAGTCGCCATTCTTCATTAAGTATGGGTTCCATCCCAGCAGTCTTCCCCTCTCCTCCCTCCCCTCTGGTGTTCCTGCAGTAGATACTCACGTCACCAATCTACAAAACTCTTGGAAAAAGATTCAAAGAGCCTTGCAAGGGTCCATCCAAAAACAAAAAACGCAAGCAGATCGGCGACGTCAGGTGGGCCCAGAATACAAACCTGGAGACAGAGTTTGGCTATCTTCAAAAAATATCAAGCTCAAAACTCCTTCCCAGAAGCTGGCTCCTAGATTCTTGGGTCCCTTCAAGGTCCTCGAACGTATCAACCTGGTAGCATATCGACTTTCGCTCCCTCCCACCATGAAGATACCCTCTGTGTTTCACGTGTCCCTTCTGAAGCCTTTTGTCCAAAATTTACATTTTCTGGACCGTACTCGGAGACCCAATCCCGTCATAATACAAGGACAACAGGAATTCGAAGTCCATTCCATTCTTGATTCCCATTGGTCCAGGGGCAGACTTCAGTTCCTCATTCATTGGAAGGGATATGGCCCGGAGGAACGCTCCTGGGTACCTTGTCATCATATTCATGCTCCAGCTCTTCTCAAACAATTTCATCGGAAATTTCCTCTCAAACCTTGGGAGGATCGTCCAGAGTCCGATCCTCAAGGGGGGGTACTGTAACGGCTCGGGGGACACGCGCCTCTCAGCGGGTCCCCGTCACCTCAGGCCCCACAGCGGCTCTCTACCCAGGTTCCCCACTCCCTCTGCCTCTCACCTGTCCCGCCCCCACGCCGAGCCATTCACGCTGGTGCCGCCCCCCATCGGCTGCAGGCGATTACCATGAATCACACCCCTGTATCCCTCCCTGCTCACCTGGACCTATCCCTGTGTTCAGACAGGCCTCCGCTCCACCCCTTCCTATCATTGGCCCTCCTTCCTTTATAACCCCAGTCTGCCCTCTCCTTCCTCGCTCTGCATAGCTTCTCTGTGACTTCAGTGTGCAGTGTCTATGCCAAGCTCTGTTCTCTGTTACAGCTCTTGTTCCTGTCCCTGTCCCTGTTTGGATACCTTTGGATTGATCTCGGCTCTGTTTGACTACGTGTACCTCGCAACCCCTGGACTCTGCTTTGGACCTCACTACGCTGCTTTCTCCTGCCCCTGACCCACGGCTCTTTGACAATTACCCTCCGACTTCTGGCACCCCGGACTCAGCAAGAATATCGTTAACCCTTTCTCACCAGGCCCGGCAACGCATCTTACCACACTCCGGGCACGCCATCACTGCTGTGGGTGTGTGTTATACCCTTACCCACCTCAGTACTGGGGACTGGCCAGGTCTGCGGGCATACAGGCGTTACACACAGGAGGTCTGTTTTATTTTGAGGAAAAGTTATGTAGTGGGGCTTTCTGCCTGACATTCTTGGGTGCATTGCAGATTAGCTAGTTGGTCTGTTCTTAAAAAAAGGAAAGAGGTTTATGGATGGAATATGTTTGGCTGGAGGCTGCAAAATTGCACTTCCTGATTAGGAGATCAAAGACAAAACATGCATGGAAGGGGAAGTGTCTTTCTCTCTGCATATTTCCATATGAGGCAGTTATGGATTTATTTGCAAAGCAAAATAGTTTTGCACAGCACAATGAAACTTCAGGGCTGGAGTGCAAGCAGTTGCTTTAAACTTAATGTATTGACACATAGCATAGGACAAAAAAGGCTAAATACACTCAAGTACATTTCACACCTTGCCTGGCACTTTGTCAAAGAGTCTGGTTTAGTAGAGGATGTAATATAAAAATTGGACATTGTATTAAGGTCATTTCAAATTGGTGTTTTGCTGTTGTTTATTGTTACCGTGGTAATAACCCCATGGAAGCCTCAGTTTGTGGGGACTCCTAAGTCAAGTGAGTGAAGAAGAAGGCAGAAATGAGTCCCGAACAAATAATTGGGCCAGAGGGAAAACCCCATGAAAGTGGTGTTGTTAGCATAAGCGGCATGAGATGGGACCAGCTAATACCATAGCTGCTCTGCAGGGAATGGACCAGGTAATGAATTTGTGTGACTTTTTCATAGGGGCGAATTGCAGTTATTAATTGAGTTTATGAACTGTTTATTAGTATGGTGAGTGATGCACCAAGGACTGTGGGAGGGAAGGGCAAGAGATTTTAAGCCAGTGGATATATCAAGTAGAAAAGTCAATATGGCAATGTCAGCATTTGTAGTTGAGGTGGGGATGTGTCAATTAGGCACAAGGATCTGTACAGGGAGTGTAGTGGATTGTATCATGAGGATGTGGTTTAGCAAATGACATCCTGTGGTTGGCGTGGCAGGGTGAGCTTGAAAGTGTGGTAGGTATTGGTATGAACTCGCAAGGCCAGTTTAAGGTTGGTTAAACAACCTTACTGGGAACAGTGTGACATGGGAACGGACTTGAGTCAGCTCCTTGAAGTGAAGAGTGTTTAGCATCTTATTACTGTAGATGTTATGAGGGAGGCGGTGTCATGCCTATCTGGGCAGTATTTATGGGAGTAAGACTTTGGGAAGAGGGGTATCCCTCAGGCTCTTATAATGTTGGTAGTGCAAGCTGGCTAAGTCCCTGGGTTTATCAATCCATGTGTTATGTTTGATATTTTATTATTTAAATAAAGCAGTGACCAATGTTTTCTCCCATAAAGTCATCATAGTATGTTTATTTAGGGTGAACTCAGGGAACTGGTTTGAGGCATGGGAAGTTATAGCATTTTCATGTAAAAATTGGCATCATCGCACAAAATTGCCTCTTACCATCGTTATTAAACAGTTATTATATGTCCAGACAATGTAAAAAAAAATATTTCAAGATTTAGTTTTGGCTATGAAATTCCATGCGATAACCACATTTTGTACGCAAGTGAAGCAAAGCTGCATGTCATTTTATAAGGTGTGACACTGCATTTTGCATGGAAAGTTATAGACATAAATCTCCACTCCCTCAGGCAAATTTGAGATTTAAGTAGAAAAGAGTATTCCCAAATGTATTATCAATAAGCTTCATAGTCACACACACACACACACACACACACACACACACACACACACACACACACACACACACACACACACACACACACACACACACACACACACACACACACACACACACACACACACACACACACACACACACACACACACATACACACACACACACACACACACATATATCATCATATGTAAAGGTTGAAACATGTCGGTGAGTGGTTTCTCTGGCTTTGCATATGATTCCCATGCTGTGCTTAAAAAACGTGTTAACCAAGAGCATTAGCCTATAAGGGTTCCCTGTAAAAATCTATCTCAGGCAAAAGGTGACACGGTATGCTCATTTGCATGTAATTTCCCAGAATCCCTTGCTACAGTTGATGCACTATATGCTAGGTGATAATAGTGAAATGCAGGGTTGTAGACCTGTCTAAGACATGTGAATGGAAAAGAGTATTCCCAAATGTATTAACAATAAGCTTCAAATGTTGTAGACTTGTCTAAGACATGTGAATGGAAAAGAGTATTCCCAAATGTATTATCAATATTCCCAAATGTATTATCAATAAGCTTCATAGTCAAACACACATACACACACACACACACACACACACACACACACACTATGAAATGCACTATATGCTAGGTGATAATTGTTAAATGCAGGGTTGTAGACCTGTCTAAGACATGTGAATGGAAAATGGAAATTGTGAAATGCAGGGTTGTAGACCTGTCTAAGACATGTGAATGGAAAAGAGTATTCCCAAATGTATTATCAATAAGCTTCAAATGTTGTAGACCTGTCTAAGACATGTGAATGGAAAAGAGTATACCCAAATGTATTATCAATATTCCCAATTGTATTATCAATAAGCTTCATAGTCAAAAACATTTGCATGTAATTGCAAAGTCATTTGCAAAGTCATTTGCATGTAATTTCCCAGAATCCCTTGCTACAGTTGATGCACTATATGCTAGGTGATAATTGTGAAATGCAGGGATGTAGACCTGTCTAAGACATGTGAATGTGCTCACAAGTGATCTTTTTATTATATATATGTAATGGATTTTCTGGCCTAGCCTGACCCACCCAATCTCACATTGGCCCCTGTGGTCTAACCAGTCCCCATTACAGTGTAGTGTCTGGTGGTGCACCTGTTGGTAACAGGACTCATGAGTCTCCCGCATGATGTTGTGTGGGGATTGCCAACCCAGACAGGCAGCTGAGGTAGTGTGCATGAGTCCTACCTATATCCAGTGCAGCGCCTCCACCTCATCAGGATCCCAGCGTCCGCTTGTGGATGGTCCTGGTGAGGAACTCCTCTGTGGTGCACTCCTCTGTGTAATCACTCCACACTTACACATGAGGGTATGAGTTAACAAGATCATCTTTATTGACTTGCGGCGGGCTAGCTGCCCCTCACAGCAGTCTGTACTCAGCCGCTCATGTTCACCGCACTTCCCTTTGAAAGGTGTCCTTTCCCAAATTGGTGGATTCCCTATCTCCCCTCAGGGAGATAGTCCCTGTGCCAGGTCCCTGGTCACAGCCTTATGAGCTGTCTCCTCCCAAGCCTGTACTCAGACTTGCTCCTTGTCTCATAACCTCTGAACCACCTTCCAACCACCTCCAAACACTAACTTTTGAGCAGTGCTGTGCCTTATGTATCCTCTGGGGGCTGGCACAACTCTGACATCACTAATCATGGATTCAGAGCATGTGACCACTCCCATCCATACATAGGGCACCTCACCAGGGTGTGAGGGCAAACCTCCATAATAACTGCTGGCATGCCCATAACTTACCAGGCCTTACTGTCACCAGGAGAGATGACTATAGACATTTTACAGCATGGTTACATTCTCCCCCTGGTGACTCCCACCGTGCCCGGCTGGGACCTAAATTTGAAGTACCTTTCTTTAGGAAGCACTGTAAAATGAATGACACGCATAATTAGTCACAACATTGACAGATTTCACAACAGTTTGCGCCAAGCAAGCCCTGACCAGCAGCCACTAGCTTACGCAACAGCCATCCTGTTCCCCTTAATAATAGTGATGAGGATCGGGTTTCTTAACTTCTCGACCCCCCATGTCCAGGACTGTCACACTGTAATCACGTGGCAACCCCCTTTCAGGTCTATACACCACTTTATGCTTATAGACATTCCTGCCTATACTCCACACCCTCATAAGGTGTGCTATCCTCTCCTCAGCTCTGCTGCCCTTAATGGCACCCCCTTTATTGACCATATATTCCTCTATGGTCTCTCGCAACCATCTGTCCCTATTGTCCTAAATCTCCTGCATGAGGGGTTCTGGAACGTAGGGATATTCCAAGCTATGGGAATATTTGTATTTGGCGGTAATAGCCCTCTCAGCCCGGCTACACCTTGTTAAGTTTACATTCCCTGCCTTCCCTGGCAACACCCATGACAGTATACTGGGACCCTTGGGCTTTATACTGCCGTGGCAGATTTGAAACCACCGCTCCTGCATCTCCTTTTGGTGTTTCTCGGCGTAAATTCCCCTTTAGCCCACCAATAGTCTACTACATCCTCCCTTTGTAGAAGGAACCGAGTGCGGTCCATCCACCCCACATAACCCTCGAATAATGGGGCCCACCACCAGGTCTCCCTAACCTTCTCGGGCTCGGATTCTAAGGATTCTCCCTCCTCCGTGTCCCCCCAGGAAGACACCCCTAATGTCCCAGTAGATCGGGACTTAGGCCACCCCACACGCTTTGGCCTTTCTTCTAACATTACTACAGCCACACTAGGGCTCCAACTAGACGTAGATGCCTCCACCGAATAGCCTCCACCCACTGACCCATCGTCGGACGTATAACTCGCCAGTCTCTCCCCAGTCCGTTCCTCACCGGTTCCCTGGGACCCTCCCGACATTCCCAAACTGGACGTGGACCCACGTTAAAAGGTGACTGGGACAGGGGCTTTATCTAGGGCATGGGTTTGGGCGTAAGGACGGGCAAATGGTATCCGCGGGGTTCCGACCCACTCTCTACCCTTAGATTGTCCAGGATCACTGCGAGGACTCTACGCTGGCTGAGCCTCACCCTTCTCGACTCTCCTCGCAGCCTGCCAGCTCTTGGTTGTCACAGGTGATCGGGAAGTGCAGCCCGATCGCCGAGGCGTTTTTGTCATCTCTCCGGTCATTCCGCTACCTCCGCCGGAAGTGACGTCATCACCGGAACCGGAAACTCCGCCATCTTGAGATGGATCCCCATGCGGGATCTCTTCCTCCAGGACGACGTCCGGAAGTTCCGCTGCCTTCTCTAGCGCCGCCTGGGCCTGACACCGCCTCTCCTCCACGGATGCCGTCACAGGAGCCTTGTAAGTACAAGGACTGCTCTTACTGCTCTTACCGCTCTGCAGGGTGGGCGTGGATCGCCCGTCACCGCTGGACCCGCCGGTCCCAGGAATGGAAGGGCTTCGCCTCTCGGCCTTCCGCTCCACTGGCGACACCCGACTCCTCTCACCGATACTCCCGGTAAGTGGTTGTCTCCTCCCGTTTTCTCCACAGGATGCTGCCACAGGCCGGACCACTGCACCGGACGACACTCTGGGTTCCTCAT
This sequence comes from Ascaphus truei, assembly GCF_040206685.1. Classification (NCBI taxonomy): domain Eukaryota; kingdom Metazoa; phylum Chordata; class Amphibia; order Anura; family Ascaphidae; genus Ascaphus; species Ascaphus truei. The sequence goes on along the minus strand of NC_134483.1, from coordinate 486,443,409 downwards.
CGGAGGAATCCGCTTCCACTCTGCTCGGGGTCACCGTTCGTGGCGACCGCCTTTTAGTCTCTCGGTCGGTACGCTGACCGACCGCTCCTTTCTCCTCGGGCTCGGCCTTAGCAACTGGCCCCCATCCCCATTCTCTGGGATCCGCACTTCTTTCCACAGTGCACTGGGGGACCCGGCGGACAGCCTAGCTGTATCCCCCATGGGTTCGATAGTCTGGATGGGCACAAATGTAGGCATAGGCCACAAGTACTGTGTACCACATTGCAGGCAGCGCGTCGCCGTGCCCACGGTACCGCCGGGTAGCCTGCATTGTAGACAGAGGCACACCACAGTCTCGGTGCCCGCCACCCGAATCACCAGTAAGCCTCCTGGTACTGAATATGGCTGGGTGGATACCATAGCAGTCGCTTCTTGTGGACAGGCCATTGTCTTTGTAGGAGATACTTGCAGTAGCGGTCTGTTCTGTGAACTGGATCCGCGTGACTGACAAGCAGGGGTTGAGTTGCCAGCCACTCCCTTGACCAGCTCCACCCTCATCTGACAAAGCTGGAAACCACCCCCACTAGTAGCAATTATGGGCGGGTCCGTCAGCTTAATAGGATGTCCTTTAATTGAGGCCGCACCTTTCACAGTCCTGGAGGGCGTGGTCACAGCTTTCGCACCATTACCCCCAACAGGGTGGGGTTCTTTCTTTGGCGCCAATCCCGGCCAACTATCTGCAACTTTTGCAAATGCAGTTTTCTCTTCAGCGAGCCCACGCGGTCTCCCAGGGAAGCGGGAGCCGCCATTTTGGTTTGCTTTTCCAATCACTTTAGCCACTGAGGTAGCTTTTTGCATAGCGCTCACCGGCTGGCAAGCAGATCCTTCTTTTTCACCGCACATTACAACAATGTCCTCAACACTGTCCTCCTGGGTAGTACCCTGCGGTCCTAGGCAGGACCAAAACAGTGCGGCCACAGCCTTAGCACCACTCCACAGCAGGCTCGTGAAAGTCATTTCCTTATTTTGCCCTTCACCCGCACACACGCCATGTGCGCTCTCTTCATTATCCTCCGTCCGCCATCTTGGACCTTCCGCACCGCACGGATCCTCCATTCTTGCGGTCGCCATTCTTCCACTGTACTTCTGATTATTATACATGGAGCTCCTCTCTGCGGGGCAGCTACCACACCGGTACAATAAAGATTACCTTGAAGCACCACCTTGTCTACCTAATGTAGGCTGGACTCGTGTTTGCACTACATCAGGCTAGGCACACTCTCTCTGTGTCTGCCTTATCTCCTTTTCTCCCTGTCTGTGCTCCCTTCGGTAAGTGGTCTGGATTGGGCTAGAGTACTCTGGCTCTTCCATGCAGTACTTGGGCGTCTACTTACTGTTGGCTAGCCTAGAGCAGACCCTCTCCAGGATTCCTGACCACGTTAACAGGCTATCCCTTTAGGCATCCTACAAACTAGCACTGCCTCAAGGTGACTAGGACAGCTATAGCCCGGCTCCAAACCCCCAACTCCTTTCAGGCCCCTAGGTCGTCCCTGCGAACTGACAAACTCCATCAGCCCCTGACTACCCCTAGGCTCCGTCCCAACGCAGCACAAAGTTTCCCAGTGTGCCAAGCAAAAGCCTGTCCTGTTGACAGGTATATATCTCTCAGCAGCGCCTCAAAATGTAACAGATTTTCTGGCCTAGCCTGACCCACCCATTGGCCCCTGTGGTCTAACCAGTCCCCATTACAGTGTAGTGTCTGGTGGTGCACCTGTTGGTAACAGGACTCATGAGTCTCCCGCATGATGTTGTGTGGGGATTGCCAACCCAGACAGGCAGCTGAGGTAGTGTGCATGAGTCCTACCTATATCCAGTGCAGCGCCTCCACCTCATCAGGATCCCAGCGTCCGCTTGTGGATGGTCCTGGTGAGGAACTCCTCTGTGGTGCACTCCTCTGTGTAATCACTCCACACTTACACATGAGGGTATGAGTTAACAAGATCATCTTTATTAACTTGCGGCGGGCTAGCTGCCCCTCACAGCGGTCTGTACTCAGCCGCTCATGTTCACCGCACTTCCCTTTGAAAGGTGTCCTTTCCCAAATTGGTGGATTCCCTATCTCCCCTCAGGGAGATAGTCCCTGTGCCAGGTCCCTGGTCACAGCCTTATGAGCTGTCTCCTCCCAAGCCTGTACTCAGACTTGCTCCTTGTCTCATAACCTCTGAACCACCTTCCAACCACCTCCAAACACTAACTTTTGAGCAGTGCTGTGCCTTATGTATCCTCTGGGGGCTGGCACAACTCTGACATCACTAATCATGGATTCAGAGCATGTGACCACTCCCATCCATACATAGGGCACCTCACCAGGGTGTGAGGGCAAACCTCCATAATTACTGCTGGCATGCCCATAACTTACCAGACCTTACTGTCAGCAGGAGAGATGACTGTAGACATTTTACAGCATGGTTACATTTATGTAGCGGCACTGTATGCTAGATGATAATGGTTGAAAGGCAGGGTTGCAGACCTGTCTAAGACATGTGAATGTGCTCACAAGTGATATTCTTTATTGGCTATATGCTAACGGTATATGTGTGTGTGTGTGTGTGTGTGTGTGTGTGTGTGTGTGTGTGTGTGTGTGTGTGTGTGTGTGTGTGTGTGTGTGTGTGTGTGTGTGTGTGTGTGTGTGTCAGTAGAGATAGCCGAGGTGATCCAAATACCAGAACAGCACAAGGGGTAGAAGAAAACAGGAGTGACCCCAGGAGAAGGTCCTCTTGGGGACCGAAATTTTGGGATTTGTCTACATGATGAATTGAATAAATTCCTTCTTTCTTCTACCCCTTGTGTTCTACCCCTTGTGTTGGTATTTGGATCACCTCTGTGATCTTCAGTGACTATCATTAACTAGCTTTAATATGCACCACCCATCCTTTCATGAGGGACTAAACCTAATGAGTGCAGCCATTTTGTTCACTATATATATATCATCATCAACAACAACAGACCTTATTAATCCACTACTGGATGAAGGCTTCCACAAGGATCTTATTGGTACTGTAGTTGGAAGCCTCTCTTCTCCACGTAGCTATAACAGCTTTGTCCAAAGATGGTAATTTCTTCATGCGATGCCGTTTGAATTTACTTACCATTTGTGATGATGTCACAGATTTTTGTTTGGTTTCTATACCAATTGATTCTTTTCCCTGTCTCTTTGGGTAACACCCAGCATGCATTTATCTGTACGTCTTTGTGTTATCTGAAGCTTCTGAATTATCTTTGCTTGTAAGTTCCAAGTTTCCCATCTCTATATGGTACGTGAGCACTGGAAGAGTACACTGGTCAAAAACTGTCTTCTTGTGGCACAGTGGAAAGTTCTCCAAAAATATTGTCTTGTTTCTTACTAATTAGCTCCATCCCATTTTCTTTCTCCTATAGATTTCATTCAAAAGGTTACCATCCATTGTCATTTTCTAGCCAAGGTAGTCATAGTATTCAACCTCTTCTAGTTGTATTCCATTTATTTCAATCTTCACAAACTTGACACATTTGTTGAACATCACTTTGGTCTTGCTGAGATTTATACTGAGGCCCACATTGTTTCTTGCTTCTGTGAGTTCTCCAATTTGTTGCTGGAGGTCTTTGGGCCATGTACCAAAAATAACAATGCCATCTGCACATTGTTGGTGACTCAAATATTCCATGTTGATTTTGATTCCTTTTTCTGCCTAATCTAATGTCATGAGTAATTCTTCAATTGTTGCTGTCAAAAACATTGGTGACATGGTGTCTCCCTGCCGCACTCCCTTGCTGATCCTTATCTTGCTTGTATCTTAATGTAATCTAATAGTATGTGGCAATCTCGTAAATTTTCTTTATGACCAGATTATTTTATAATAAATGCATCTTAAGGCATCTAGAACTGCTGAGGTGTAGACAGAATGAAATGCTTTTCCGTAGTCTATGAATCCTAAACTGATTGGTAGATCATACACTACCGACACACTTTATTAAAGTGTGGCCAGTACCGCAAGCCGGGAGATTTCCCGGCTTGCTAGTGGCCGCCCCTCGGCGTGCCGCGCGTCATAGACGCGCGGTCACGCGTCTTCGGGAGCCTGCGCCCCCTGCACGCGCGTCCAGGGCTCCCCGAGGGAGCCCTGGTGTCCCGCGATCGCGGGACTGCGGCAGGGGGTTCCGGGGGACCCGGCGGACCCGGCAGCGGTAGGGAGAGCGCCCCGATCGGAGGGCGCTCTTCCGCTGCTTCGGCGCGCGCCCGTCACCCTCGGGCGCGCGCCAGGCTACTGCTGCGGCCAAGAACGGGCAAATGCTCGAATAAACTTGGCCGCAGCAGTATTCATTACTTTGGGATATACCCTCTCTTGTTATAACAGAATTGAATAGAAACATGTTTTATATAACCTAAATCTTCTACAATAACATGATTTGTAAGAATGGACACTAGGGGTACATATTTTATGTAGAGGTACAGTACACTTCGTGATGATATTCATCAAAACTAAATATATGGGGAGAAGAGGGGGGGAGATGAAAAGGAGGAGAGACTGGATACAATTTTCTTTCATTAAAAAATTCTCTACGATTCCAAAATTAGAGGAAGAGGGAGCTTGACTTTCACAGGCTTCAATCAGGCTGGTGTACAAGGTAAATCATTATGGCACTTTAAATGTAAAACAGGATTTTTTTAGCACATTATTTCCTTTTGTCAGAGAATCTATTTTTGAAATATTTTAAGACTTTTTTCGTGGCAGCATTGTTAAAAAAATAATACAGTCTTATTTAATACTTATACTTATTTTTTCAAACTTTTCATTACTTTCCCTCCTCAACCCTCCCCCCTCCAATATACATTTGTTTTGGTTGTTAAAGGAATGGAAGCCACCCCCCCCTCCATAACTTTGGTGATTGTATGAGCTTTCAAAAATGCGAGCAATTATATCACAGTAAATAACCAATCTCTACAGAAATAGCAAGTGTTATTGCACCTGGTGGCGTGTTAGCCCTGACCCGTTTTTGTTAGCCCGCCTATTTTTGTGCTAGCCCTGCTCCTTTTTCAAAAGCAGCGAATGCATTTACAATGACAGTTGCTCCCTCTGGCGCATTGTGTGTGTGTGTCCTGCTGCAATGAGCCAGCGGGATCAATAACGGTTGCAACATCTGGACGACCATTCACAATGAGTAATGACTTAATAAAGGAAGAAAAGTATCAAGATCCAAATGCAGGTTTTGAACATGTAGTTTTTTTTAGTTCTTATTAGACTATTTTCCAAAACATATTTGCATTAATTAGAAATAAATAAACAAGTGTACTCTATATATGCGTCTTAGTAATTACATTTTTCTAAACTTACTCACTTGTCAATATAGTTTTTGCTAGTTTATGTTCTTTTTATGTGCACTCAAAGGAAACAGAAAGGTGGTTGGTTGATCCCAACTGTCACTAACAGTCTGCCTTAAGAAATAATAGACACTACATGATAGCTCAAGATTGAACAGTAAATTGTTTGTAGGGAAGTATTTATACTTCTGACCATCAAGTGAAATAGCTTAAATCAACATTTTAGTATTTGCCATCAGCAAGATATAAGACACAATTTTGATCTAAGATAAACTGGAAGTTTGCTTTCTTGTCCATTATAATGGCCAATAAATCAAAACTCAATCCTCTATAATGGTTTGAATGGGATTTTTTTTTCTTTTCCTAATCCATGGATGTGAGTATTTCAGACTTCACATAATGATGAGACCTTTAAGGTTTTGAAAGTTTTACACACTTTTAATTTAATCTAAGAAAAACCTTTCTGTTAATCCATTAAATGTATTATACCCAACAACAAGTATGTACTTTCAAGCCTGATCCAATATTAAAATATGAACATTACAAATGTGAACTATTTTACTGGATAATTTCTTAATATTTAAATATACAGTATATTATGTACTTGCATTAATTTCCTAAACTGTGTTTTTTGGGGGGCTAATAAAGTCATATTATCTATTATACTAATCATAGTAGCAAAATCAAATAAAACACAAACAAGCAATTGGTTTCATATCTCAAATACACTTTAAGAAAATGATATGCATTTTCTTATTAACAATGCTAAAGCTATGCAAATCTTGTACAAGTCAGCTATTCACAAATCAGATGAAATAAATCTTAAATTTAGGCAATATAATTTCAATAACCAATGTGTTTACAGTACATGTCAGAATTCTATATGGAAGGTTTTATTTGCACATATAGGCCCATACTTACTAGGTAGTCATCTGTCATAAGACACTTCCTAGCCTGTTGACTTAAGTGGACTGTGAGGTGTTTTCCAGCATTTAAATGTTCCCTGTGGCAGAAGACTGCTTATCAATTATATGTTTTACAAATTGAGAATAGAGGTGGGGATCCAGTAATAAACTGGAAATGGCTTGCTCAGTCTGGTGAAAAATTAAATGAATGAAATGGGTGCCTTATGATCTATATACAAAAAAACAAAACCGTGGAAGGACCCCACAGAGAAAGGGATCAATTTACAGTGCCCCCCAAATGTGTGTATGGATATAATACAAAATAAATATGTAAGTGAGATACATTTTAAATTAAGGAGACATGCAACTGTGCTCACATAAAAAATGTAACATAAACACAGGGTGCAACATAGACCAACATGTGAAGTTTAATAATAATAATGAACAAGCTAAAAATAGATCAGCCTGTGAGGTCAGATACAGTATTATTGTCAATTAACGTATGATTGACAATTAGATACTGTATATTTCTGATAGTACTGTATAGTAATAAATCCCTTATTGAGTTGTACATTTTTGGTGGAACTTAAACCCTCCTTAAACTTGCTGACTGCCCCACACCTCTGGAATTCCCTGCCCCTCAATTTCTGGCTATAACCCTCTCTAGCCACCTTTAAGAACCATCTTAAAACACCCCTCCTTAATGAAGCATATGAGTAGCTCCGTGGGTGATACTATACACCTCATACATTGACCGAGGCCCCTTGCAGACGTACTTACCAGAACTATGGAAAAAGAACACAAAGCGCACTGGAGAGAAGTATAAAATTATATTGACTATGATAAAAAGTATGTAGACACTTACAATGGGGTAATGTCTGATGAGCATGTCACTGCTCGTTACTCGAACGTGCCGGCTATACGTCCAGGGTAGTGTGACGCTAAGCAACTCCACATCCTGAGCTCTGGAATAGATCTTGTGCTGTAGGTGCAAATCGTCCAGCACATCTTGGTTACATCAGCGATAGAAACTCTAACATGGTGACTATGACATATCTGAAGGAGCTAAAAGGGACGACTGACAAGAACAACTGTGGTGTAATGTGACCACAACCCATTTCGTATGGCTTTGTGCTTCATCAGGAGGACACATTGAGGTCGGGGCCTGACTTAATATACCACCTCCTCCCCCCCCCTCCCCGCACCGGAAGGGGCCAATTAGAGATAATCAGAAGAACAAGGTTTACAATTTCTTCTTTTTCCTCATAGAAATATAAAGGTCCCATTTTGAGCATCACAATAAAATATAGTGAACTACATATACTGGTAAAGAAGTGTCATCTCATTCATATATTACCAACATTATAAGGATTATATATTAAAATTAAATATGATAATGAAAATCATTATCAAAATAGATAAAAAAGGGTAAGTGATTGTTTTTAATAAACATGCAAATAAATGTGAACAATTAATAAATAAATACATTGAAAATAGTATAAATGAATAAAAAGTGAATGAGAATGGGGAGAAAACAGAGGGAGGAAAAATATGGGGAAAACTACAATTTGGAATGGTGAAGGTAGACTGCAACTATAGATACAAATGACATGACAAATCCAACCAACATTACACTATTGCAGAATTGTGTTGTAATGTATACAATAATGACAAACTGCAGTAGGAGAAAAAAAGTGAACTCACGTATCCCCTATCGCCATAGTTACAAACACGTGAGGCAAATATACAAAAAAGCAACAATACAGAAGTATAAAATAGAACTAGGATAAAGAAATTCCATGCACATATATGAGGCTAAAAATAGGTATATGGTTAAGAGTGGTGCTCAAAAATAGCATGATTGGTTGTCACAGATTGAAGAAAACATAGTACATGATAATTCTTACAAAGTATAAGAGTAGCTCCGTGGCTGATACTATACACCACATACATCGACCTTGGCCCATTGCAGATGCACTTACCAGAACACCTTCCTACTGTCTCTGTACGTTCCTGATACTTAAAAATTACATTGTAAGCTCTTCGGGGCAGGGATTCCTTTTCGCAAATGTTACTTTTATGTCTGAAGCACTTCTTCCCAATATTTATTCCTTGTATTATTTGTTATTTATATGATTATCATGTGTATTACTGCTGTGAAGCGCCATGTACATTAATTACACTATATAAATAAAGATATACATGCATTCAGTACATAATACTTAATGTGAAAGTTTCCAGTGCTCATGTGTGAAACATTTTTCGAATTCATTGAGGTCAATTGATCAGACAGAAAATGCACTTATAGTAGAATAAAGTGGTATAAATCACATACCTTGAGGACTGATATATAAGCTCCAATGATAAGATATACAGTACAGAGAGAGAATATAAAGTGAGGTATATATAAGGCAGTTTAAGTTAGAAGCAGCAATTAATCAAACAGGAGGTACCTGTGCTGATAATACACCTAGTTAGAGAGATCCACGTTATACAGTAAAACTGACTTGTACGAGATACTTTTATTTGATGCATAAGTAAAAGTATTGTATCTCTGATCCTCTGATCCCAGACATGGGCTCTTTTCAAACTTCCCAGCTACTCTGCTGCCACTGCCTCAAGGCTGCTCGTGGAGTGTGACTTTAAACGCTACTTAGCAACCCAACGTATCTTCTGGGGTGGTGTCGATGCAGTTTGGCGTCTCATTTAAAGGTAACGGTTACCATGATAACCCTACTATATCTAATTCGTTGCTGTGTAGAGTAGATCTGTGTTTTAGATACATGACTTGCTTAGGAAATTGTTTAATTGTCAGAATCTTGCTAGAAAGGCTTACAAATTGAACTTGAAAATCTCAGCGGTGATAATATATACAAAATCTTATACTATATTAGTGAAAGCACTGTATGCCTGCCTGCCTGCCTGCCTGCCTGCCTGCCTGGATGTCCGGTGTCCCTAGGGGAAATCTCATTGGTCCCTTGGCCCGCCCCCGCACACCTCTCATTGGCCTGAGGCAGAGTGACGGGCCAAAGGACACACAGGGACACACACACACACACACACACACACACGGACACGGACGGGGACACACACACACAATCCCCTCCCGGGTGCCCCTCACTCTCCCCCGTCAGCTGGACCGCACCTCAACTTCCACACCCTCCCTGTGCCCGAACTTACCCGGAGTCCCGTGTACACACACACACACACATTCCCACCCCCCCCCAAGCTCACACACACCTCACCCCCCCCCCAAGCTAGTCCCCCCCCAAGCTCACACCCCCCCCCACCCCCCCAAGCTCACACCCCGGCACCACTACAGTCAGCGGGGGAGCGGAGCGAGCACCCGGGACACACGTGGGGGAGCGGCCACAACATGCGGCCTCCCGCCTCACATCCACGTTGGAGCGGCCGGATGAGTGAGGCAGCGGCCGGATCAGTGAGGCAGCGGCAGGATGAGTGAGGCAGCGGCAGGATGAGTGAGGCAGCGGCAGGACGGGTGAGCTCCCCCCCCCTCCACATGCTACGTGCTGCTCTTGCCCCTCCGCTCCCGGCTCCCCCCTGTCACCGCGTGACAGGCCGCGGGACGTGAGATGGGAGGGGGGATGCCCCTCCGCTCCCGGCTCCCCCCTGTCACCGCGTGACAGGCCGCGGGACGTGAGATGGGAGGGGGGATGCCCCTCCGGTCCCGGCTCCCCCCTAGGCCGCGGGACGTGAGATGGGAGGGGGGATGCCCCTCCGGTCCCGGCTCCCCCCTGTCACCGTGTGACAGGCCGCGGGACGTGAGATGTGAGGGGGGATGCCCCTCCGGTCCCTGCTCCCCCCTGTCACCGCGTGACAGGCCGCGGGACGTGAGATGGGAGGGGGGATGCCCCTCCGGTCCCGGCTCCCCCCTGTCGCCGCGGGACGTGAGATGGGAGGGGGGATGCCCCTCCGGTCCCGGCTCCCCCCTGTCACCGCGTGACAGGCCGTGGGACGTGAGATGGGAGGGGGGATGCCCCTCCGGTCCCCGCTTCACCTTCTCCCCACCGTTGTCCCCGCTGCCTGCGCAGGAGGAGGGGGGGGGAGCGGGTGTTGGTGCTGGTGTGTGTAATTGTGTGAGACTGTGTGTGAGTGTCTGTGACTGTGTGTAAGTGTGTGTAAGTGTCTGTGACTGTGTGAAACTGTGTGTAAGTGTCTGTGACTGTGTGTAACTGTGTGTGACAGTGTGTGTAAGTGTTTCACAGTGTGAGAGTGTGTGATTGTGTGTAAGTCTGTGTAAGTGTCTATGACCGTGTGAAACTGTTTGAAACTGTGAAAGTGTGTGTAAGTGTGTGTGACTGTGTGTGAGTGTGTGTAACTGTCTGTGATTGTCTGTAACTGTGTGTGTGTGTGTGTGTGTGTGTGTGTGTGTGTGTGTGTGTGTGTGTGTGTGTGTGTGTGTGTGTGTGTGTGTGTGTGTGTGTGTGTGTGTGTGTGTGTGTGTGTGTGTGTGTGTGGTGCACTGTGCAGTGTGAGCAATGAGCAGTGTGTCAGTGTGTGCAGTGTGAGCAGTGTGAGCAATGACCACTGTGTGTGCTGTGTGAGCAGTGTGTGTGCAGTGTGCAGTGTGTGTCAGTGTGAGCAGTGTGTGTGCAGTGTGTGCAGTGTGAGCAATGAGCAGTGTGTGTGCACTGTGTGCAGTGTGAGCAATGAGCAGTGTGTCAGTGTGTGCAGTGTGACCAATGAGCAGTGTGTGTGCAGTATGCAGTTTGTGTCAGTCTGAGCAGTGTGTGTGCAGTGTGCAGGGTGACCATTGAGCAGTGTGTGAAAAGTATGCAGTGTGTGTCAGTGTGTGCAGTGTGAGCACTGTGTGTGCAGTGTGCAGTGTGTCAGTGTGAGCAATGAGCTGTGTGTGTGTGCAGTGTGAGCGGTGAGCAGTGTGTGTGCAGTGTGCAGTGTGTGTCAGTGTGACCAGTGTGTGTACAGTGTGCAGTGTGTGTCACTGTGAGCTGTGTGTGCGCAGTGTGCGTCAGTGCGACCAATGAGCAGTGTGTGTGCAGTGTGCAGTGTTTGTGTCCAGTGTGCAGTGTGAACAATGAGCAGTGTGTGTCAGTGTGAGCACGGTTCACATCCCGGGCAACGCCGGGTCTCTCAGCTAGTATTTAATATTCACAAAATTAAAGGAGCAAAAAGAACACAAATGCATGGAACGACTCCCACCACCCCATAAAGAGGTTGGAGTAGGAAGGAGCAAAGAGGACAGAGGGGAATTATTATTCTTAAGCCTCTTGTTTCCTCAGGTCCTAATGTTGTCTTTAGAAGAGCCAGAACAGTGGCCAATTCTTTGACCCCTAGTCTCTTTACATCAGGGGTTGAGACCAGATCTAACCTTCCTAAGGGGTCTTTCAAGTGTAATAATTGTAAAATTTGAACTAGAATGAACTCCTCCAATACATTTAGTTCCACAGTAACCAGAGAGGTCCATAAAATCACCACGTTTACTAATTGTAATTCCTCTTTTATTATTTACTTAATTACGTGTGGTTGCGGACACCAATACGTGGGTAGGACCACTTCGTGTCTTAAAATCAGGATCCTTGAGCACCTTCGGCTGCTATCAACAAGCAATCTTAATCATCCGGTCCCAAAACATTTTTCTGGTTGCTCGAGAGGTGGAATAGAGAACTTTAGGTTCTAGGGCATTGAATCTGTCCAAACCCTACCTAGGGGTGGTAATAGAACTAAAAATTTGGATCAACGTGAGGCTTTCTGGATCTTCACGTTGAGGACTAGAATGCCTTATGGGATGAATATAGACTGGGATCTTACTCACTTTCTATAATTTGCTAATATTGTTAATATTCATTTCTTTTTACTTAATATTTATGTAACAGTGTTTCCCTCACCCTCTTGGAGATTCCCCAGTTACCAGGTGTCTGGTGTTTGCTCCCTGTTGGCTCACAGGATGCTCAGTGGTCCGCCGGTAGTAGTGGGGATGTCTGGAAAGGTTTCTGGGGTACATTACCGTTGTTTCTCTGAGTACACAGCGCCTCCATCTGCTGCAGGCTCCATATGCATGGAGGCAGTCACCCACAGAAGAACAAAACTTCACTCCCCCCAGAAAGATTGCACACTTGGCAGGAGGAATAGCTAACTGGATCCGGGTTATTGATCCTCTGCATACACAGTATCATGCAGGCTTCTGCCCAATACAGTTCACTACAGGTCTCCAACTTCTGGATGGTTCCTGGACCTCCACTCCAGGCCAAGGGCACCAAAACAGTCCTTACTCTTCCCTGCCCCTCTAGCAGGGACAGGGGAATGGTAATCACTCACTCTCCCCCAAGGGAAAGAGGAACAGGGGATGCCAATGCACAGTCAATCCTGTGTGATACCTGTTTCTCAATGGTAGAGACAACTGCCTTAATTTGGTGGTGCAGCGCAGTACAATGGTACAATGTACAAGGTACAAGGTCTGAACCCAGGATTGGGTAGCACACCGGCCTTGTCCCACCTCCTCCCTTGTCACTCAAAGGAGCTGCCTCTTTGGGGAAAACCCATGATTGGTCCTATCACTGCCTGCACTGTTATCAAGGCTTGCATGATATATAATATGGTGTGACAGAAACCAGGGGATGGTAATAAATTCCATATATAGGGCTCCCAGGATACTGAACAGTTTCTATCCTGTCTGGCCTGGGAGTGCAGCCTTATAATACATGCACTCCATCCCACAGTTTTGGGCAAGCGCTGGAACTGAGGGATTTCTGTCACCTGTCATGCTAATTAGAAATCAGGTATGTAAGACTGATTTCCTGTTTGCTCTTGTCTCTTCTCCAGAGCCTGGAAGGCTGCTGAACACAGTGGGGAGAAGCCCCTTCCCCACACAGGTTCAATTGTTCTATTCATTTGGCTAACTCTGCAAAAGTACCTTGTTTTGTTGTTGGAAAGTGGAAAAGCCACTTCCACCCTGAGTTAGGGAAATCTAAGTTAAGTTATCGCTCAGGTGAGCAGTTTTTGTTTTGATGTGTTTTGTTGTATGCACTGTGGCAGTCTCAGTGCCTGGGACTGAATAAACCAGGCACAGCCTGTTTAAAGGAACAGTACGTGACGCCTCATCATTTAACCTACCCCAAAAGACCGTGTTCTAACCGTCCCGGACAAGCAGCGGAGCCCCGGAGTAAGCTGTTTGTCACATATGGTGGAGAATGCGGGCAGAACACTAAAAGGTCTGGGGGTTAAAGAACTTTAAAAAAAAAAAAAAAAAAAAAAAAAAAAAAAGTTTTTTTTCTCTCTCTCCAAACAAGATGGAAGACGTGGTGAGTGCGCTGGTACGCAATGTCGCTGTCCAGAAAGACGCGAATGAAGCCCAGCAACAGGCGAGTGAAACCCAGCGACAGCTGTTAATAACCCAGCAAGAGACTAATGCAATCCTGCAACAGGCGAATGCAAAGCAGCAAGAGACAAACCGCTTGCTGAGAGAGGAGCAACAGCGGTTCGCTCAGGGCTTACAGCAGGAACTCGAGATCCTGAGGGGGACTATCAGTAACCTTCCACTGGCAGCGGCAGCCCCAGTTCCGAAAATGACCAGGGCAAGCCACTACCTTCAGAAGATGGGACCCTCGGATGATGTGGAAGCCTATCTTCTCACGTTTGAACGCACGGCACAGAGAGAGGGATGGCCAGAAGCTGAGTGGGCTGGTCTAATCGCACCCTTCCTAAGCGGCGAACCCCAGAAGGCTTACTTTGATCTAGAGCCAGCCGAAGCTAACGTCTATGCAAAATTGAAGTGCGAGATCCTCGCCCGCCTCGGCGTAACCACGGCTGTTCGCGCCCAAAGGTTTCACGCATGGTCCTTCACGATGGATAAAGCCACCCGAAGCCAGATGTATGACCTCATCCACCTCGCCCGGAAGTGGCTACAACCCGAGATCAACTCAGCAAGCCACATCGTGGAACGGTTGGTCATGGACCAGTTCTTGAGGAAACTTCCCTCTGCCTTACGCCATTGGGTCAGTCGGAGTGACCCCCACAATGCGGATGAGCTTGTGGCCCTCGTAGAAAGGTACAATGCAGCAGGAGAGCACCCGCAACCCACAGTCGTGGAGCAACCCCACTACCCGAGGTTCCAGGACTCTTCCAGAGACGGTAAAAGGGTACCGGGGTTAAGGGGAGCTGAAGAGCGGCGACCACCTTCACGCAGCACCAGCAACAGTGGTTCGCACACTAAGGGCAATAGCCAACATGGGGAGCCGGGAAAAGGCTCTAAGTGGGACACAGACTATGTACCTAAATGTGTAAATTGTCATGAGAGGGGCCACACAGCAAAAATCTGCCCACTAAATGATGAGCCCATGCAATGCAACAGCGTGGAACCTTATTCGCTGTTGTCCCAATGTATGCGCCCTAGCCCAGAGGACCCCTTGAATAACCATCTGTGGGCATTTGTAAAGGTTAATGGTAGGAGGGTTCGGGCACTTCTGGACTCTGGGAGCATGGTCACACTAGTGTCCGAATACCTCTTGCCCATTAAGAAGAAACAGAGAAACAGTTCACAAAGAATGGCAATTTGTTGTATACATGGGGATAATCATGAATATTCCACTGTTGATGTTTTTTTTTAAACAGAGTTTGGTTCTTTAGATTTCAAGGTGGGTATTGTACCCAAACTGGCACATGATGTGTTAATAGGGACCGACTTTCCCCATTTTCTAAAAATGTGGTCCCCCGCTCAGAATAGCGCCCAGAGTTCAATAGCGGACCATAACGAAGTATTAGAAGAAATAAATCCATTCCCGTTTTCAGAAATGGAGGTTGACGAGGGCCCAAATAAGAAGGGGGAAAAGGAGGAGTGCTGTAAAATTCCCTTCCCCATCACTACTTTGGTAGGGAATACCCCAAATCAGGATGTTGATCAGACACTTACCACCCCAGAACCTCAGTCTATCATCCACAAACAGATGGTTTAGTGGAAAGGTTCAATAAAACCTTAAAGAGCATGTTACGGCGGGCGGTCGATAAAGATGGGAAAAACTGGGATTGTTTGTTACCGTACCTGTTATTTGCCATTAGGGAAGTTCCCCAATCATCCACAGGCTTCTCCCCGTTTGAACTATTGTATGGCCGACACCCAAGGGGCTTACTGGATATAGCCAAAGAGACTTGGGAACACGAGGTTACCCCTTACAGAAGTGTAATAGAGCATGTTGCCCAGATGCAGGACCGCATTGCTGCAGTCCTACCTATAGTGAGGGAACACATGGAGAAAGCTCAAGAAGCACAGAGGAATACGTATAATAAGGGTGCTAGGGTCAGAATTTTTTTTCCAGGTGATAGGGTACTAGTTCTGGTTCCCACCGTGGAAAGTAAATTCCTTGCTAAATGGCATGGGCCATATGAGGTCTTGGAAAGAGTGGGAGAAGTAAATTATAAGGTAAGA
Source organism: Ascaphus truei (assembly GCF_040206685.1). Classification (NCBI taxonomy): domain Eukaryota; kingdom Metazoa; phylum Chordata; class Amphibia; order Anura; family Ascaphidae; genus Ascaphus; species Ascaphus truei. The sequence goes on along the minus strand of NC_134483.1, from coordinate 486,427,769 downwards.
CAGCCAGGTAGGAGGAAACCTGAGCAAATTTACCATATAAACCTACTCAAGCCCTGGAAAGATAGAGAAGTCTTGTCAACCCTAGTAACCCCAGGTCCGTCAGAGAGTCAAGAAACTGACCCAGAGGTTAGCATAGCTGAAACCCTGTCCGTTCATCAGAAACAAGAGGTTCAGAATTTAGTGAGCAGAAACAAAGAAATCTTCTCTACACAGCCAGGTAGAACTAGCGTAATTGAACATGACCTAGTCTCTGAACCGGGGGTCCAAGTTAACCTTAAACCGTACCGAATCCCAGAGGCCAAAAGAGAGGCTATAAGTTTAGAGGTTAAAAAAATGCTAAAACTAGGCGTAATTGAGGAATCCCAAAGTGGGTGGAACAGCCCTATAGTCTTAGTCCCAAAGCCAGATGGTACAACAAGGTTTTGTAATGACTACCGGAAACTAAACGCGGTGTCAAAATTTGATACTTACCCTATGCCCAGGGTAGATGAACTTGTAGAGAGACTGGGCAAAGCCCGATATCTCACAACCCTAGACCTAACAAAAGGGTACTGGCAGGTTCCCCTCACAGAAAGGGCAAAAGAAAAGACAGCCTTCTCAACCCCAGACGGCCTCTTTCAGTATAGGGTGCTGCCTTTTGGCTTACATGGAGCTCCCGCCACATTCCAAAGAATGATGGATAAAATTTTAAAACCACATGCTCGGTATGCTGCTGCCTACCTGGATGATGTGGTAATCCATAGTGAAGATTGGCAATCCCACCTTCCAAAGGTCCAAGCTGTGCTCGACGCAGTTCGGTCTGCTGGACTAACTGCTAACCCCGCTAAATGCACCATTGGTCTGGAGGAGGCCAAGTATCTGGGGTATTCTATTGGCAGAGGTTTACTCAAACCCCAAACACTCAAAGTGGAGGCGATACAAGGTTGGCCAAGGCCAATTACAAAAAAACAAGTAAGGACCTTTTTGGGGTTAATTGGGTACTATAGAAGGTTTATTTCCAATTTTGCGACTAAGGCAACCCCACTAACCGACCTCACAAAAGCAAGAGGACCGCTTATGGTAAAGTGGTCCCCCGAAACCGAACAGGCCTTTAGAAGCCTGAAAGAAGCTCTCTGTGCCCAACCAGTGTTGGTCACACCTGACTTCTCCAAAGTGTTCGTAGTCCAAACCGACGCATCTGAGGAAGGGCTGGGGGCGGTACTCTCCCAGGAGTCTCAAGGTGAGGAACACCCCATCCTTTATTTAAGTAGGAAACTAAATCCCCAGGAGAAAAATTACTCCATAGTAGAGAAAGAGTGTCTCGCAATAAAGTGGGCTGTAGAGACGCTCAAATACTACCTGTTGGGGAGAAAATTCCGGTTGGTCACAGATCATGCACCCCTTACCTGGATGTGTCAAAACAGGGAAAAGAATGCTAGAGTGACCAGGTGGTTCCTAAGCCTACAACCCTTTAAATTTTCTGTGGAACACAGGTCAGGGCACAAACATGGCAATGCTGACGGGTTGTCAAGGATGCACTCCCTAATATCCATGGTCGCTCATCCCTCAGGGTCTGAGCTGGGGGGGAGGATATGTGACAGAAACCAGGGGATGGTAATAAATTCCATATATAGGGCTCCCAGGATACTGAACAGTTTCTATCCTGTCTGGCCTGGGAGTGCAGCCTTATAATACATGCACTCCATCCCACAGTTTTGGGCAAGCGCTGGAACTGAGGGATTTCTGTCACCTGTCATGCTAATTAGAAATCAGGTATGTAAGACTGATTTCCTGTTTGCTCTTGTCTCTTCTCCAGAGCCTGGAAGGCTGCTGAACACAGTGGGGAGAAGCCCCTTCCCCACACAGGTTCAATTGTTCTATTCATTTGGCTAACTCTGCAAAAGTACCTTGTTTTGTTGTTGGAAAGTGGAAAAGCCACTTCCACCCTGAGTTAGGGAAATCTAAGTTTAGTTATCGCTCAGGTGAGCAGTTTTTGTTTTGATGTGTTTTGTTGTATGCACTGTGGCAGTCTCAGTGCCTGGGACTGAATAAACCAGGCACAGCCTGTTTAAAGGAACAGTACGTGACGCCTCATCATTTAACCTACCCCAAAAGACCGTGTTCTAACCGTCCCGGACAAGCAGCGGAGCCCTGGAGTAAGCTGTTTGTCACAATGGGCATGATTTAACACTATGCCAGTCAATGGTCAACCTAAAAAAAAAAACTAGCAAGATCCAATGCATTCATAAGAATCTTAAACAAAACACAAATAAAGAAGTAAACTGAACAAAATTGCCACCAATCAATTGGACATTAATGTTCCCAGCACACCAAGGAAAAATAAGCTAATAAAGAATCATCCAAAAATCAAATTTAATTATACATGTACGATGCATACAGTATAAGGTCAAACAGCAACCAAGGGAAAACGTGTATATAGGGGGACAGGGACAAAGACAGGGATGGGGAATGGAAGAGATGGAAAGAGAGAAAGAGAAAAACACGGGGAATAAAAAGTGCAGGGCAAGAGGGGCAACGTAATGTTTCAGGGTACAGACCCCTTCTTCTGGCCCATTCCCTGGTAGACCGAAGTCACCTGGTACTTCCCTCACCCTGTGACTAGGTCCCTGGAATACACAGTGACACACTGACACTAGATCTCAAAGGTAAATGAAACAGTGGAATACCAAAAATATAAAAAACGACTGCTGGTTCTCCGGGCAAAATACAGGTAAACTGGGAAGCACAAATCTCATAGAGGAGTTCCTGTAAACACAGTGACGGCTAAGGAGTATAACTGGCAAATTATGGTGCTAAATGGTTAATGACCCACTGAAGTAGATCTATAGGAACAAAGAGATGCTCAGAAACAGGTACAGAAATAAATAGATAAATGAATCACTCAATATGACAGGTAGAACCAACATACTTGTAACCAGCATACACAGGAACAGTCCAAAGGTAAATTAAGCTGGAACAGTAAACTCCTCAGTGTGCAAAAAAACCAGCACTGCATGAGGACCTGTACCTGTGGTCCTTAAAGCGGCGCAGCCCGATGACGTCACTGGGAGCCGGCTGGAATCATGAATAAGAGTTCCCCCCAGGTGCAGGGAACAGCGCAGTGAAACCCACATATGCGCACAAGCAAAGTTACAGCCGTCAGATCCAAGGGGCGGAGCCAGTCTAGTTCAGTGGCAAATGCGATCAGGCAATCACTCCAGGTGCAGTGAGGAGGGTGGATGTATGACAGCAACAGAGGAGAACTTCACAGGGCACCAGCAGCCCAACGAGGGGCCCAGAGACATAGAGACAAAATGCACAGAAGGGACAAAGTAAACACAGGTATTAAATATAACTGTAACGATTGTAGAATAAAGCAGCCCATCAATGGACCCAGAAACATAGAGTCATAATGCACAATAGGGAGATACTGAACGAAGGGGTAGAATACACATGTGATGATGGCAAAATAAAGGCAAATGCCCAAAAAAACATCCCAACTAGAATACACAGTAGTGTGGTGAGGCAGAGGTGGAGGAGACCAAGGTGCCAAGGATAGATCACAGCACAGGATGACGGACACGGGGGAGATAACATGCTCCGACGGTGGACGCCATGGAACCAAAGGAGACAGAGATCTGTGGACCAAAAAGATAGAGTCAGATGCAAGCAACAGTGGAACAGCAAATACACCTACATATAGGGGACCCCTAGTAGAGGGCAAAGGAAACTTCAAAAGAAGCAGCTCAGATCGAAATCCTTATTGATGCCCTTTGGGGTCATGGTGCCCAAGCGCCAAATCCACTTTGTCTTTTTGCACAACAAATGCATCTAGGTGTTACCACCACGTCTACCTCTTGTATGTCCATCTATTATCTGAAACCGGAGCTGACTGGAGTTGTGTCCTGCCTGTGTAAAATGATGGGCCACTGGGGCATCAGGATCCTGCCTGCGGATCGCCGCTTTGTGTTGTCGGATCCTATCCTTGACACACTGAGTAGTCGCCCCACATACCCCATCCCACACGGGCATTTGATAAGATAAATCCCATTCCTAGATAGACATGTGTAGAAATCCTTGATGTAATAAACAGAGCCTGTAAGTGGATGCGTAAATCTATCTCCCTCCTGCATACTGTCACACTGACTACAGCTACAACACCGGAAACAACCCTTTTTGGTGGTACCAAGGAAGGTTTGTGTACGATTCGTGCCACCAATATCAGCCTTCACCAGTCTATCCCTCAAATTTTTACCTCGTTTTTATGAGAAAAGAGGGTTAAGACCTAGAGTTGGGGCCAAGGTCGGGTCCATACTCAGCAAACTCCAATGCTTGAGAATGACACTTTTTACGCCCACTCAGTGTACTATATGTGGACACAAAAGGAATAGAAAATCTCTTATCCTTATTAATGTGACATGATGGATTGAGTAATACAGTTCTATCCATTGTCTCCACCCTATCTCGTTCATTTTTAAGCAAAGCTGCGGGGTAATTTCTTGATTTAAATTTATCTAGCATGATATCAAGGCTACGAGCGACACATGCGGGGTTGCTAATAATCCGTTTGGCCCTTAAAATCTGGCTATAGGGAAGACCTTTAATAGAACATGGTGGATGAACGCTATCAAAACATAGCAAGTTGTTTCTATCAGCGTCCTTCGTATATAAATCAGATTCAAGTTTATGGTCAACAAGTCTAATGGTAGTATCCAGAAAGTTGACGGCTTGATTACTCACAATGGAGGTGAAGCCAATAGTAGGGTGCATAGAGTTGATGTCAGCAATAAATGAAGTGAGATCACTCTGGGTGCCCGTCCAGATCATGAAAATGTCATCAATATAGCGCACCCACATACGCACTGACATATCGAATAATGGATGACAGTAGATGAACTGGTGTTCAAACAAATTCATGAAGATGCTTGCGTATGTGGGTGTGACATTCGATCCCATCGCCGTACCCTGACTTTGTATATGGTAGGTATCCTAAAAGAGAAAAAAGTTTTCTCTGAGGATAAAGTCAAGAAGATCAATAATAAACATATTTTCCCTAGGGGTAAACAAGTTCACAAGGTCAAGGGCCTGTTTGACTGCCCCAATACCCTCACTGTGTGGTATTGAGGTATATAAACTGTTGACATCAAGTGTTGCCAGTAAAATGTCACTCTCAAGCCATGGTATAGCATCAATCTTCCGCAGAAAGTGCATAGTGTCCTGTATATAGGATCTAGATTCTACCATTAAAGGACAAAGTAATTTGTCAAGGAATAACGCAATCGGCTGGAAGATAAAATCAGAATCTGCCACAATGGGGTGACCGGGAGGTTTACTCAAATCTTTATGGATTTTTGGAAGGATGTATAATACTGGCACAATAGGGTCAGTTTTAATCAAGAAATCGCGTTGTTTTTTCGTGATGACACCTCCCTCTAGAGCTAAATCCAATACCGCCAGGATATTAGAGGCAACTCCATTGTGACTAATCAAGCCGTCAACTTTCTGGATACTACCATTAGACTTGTTGACCATAAACTTGAATCTGATTTATATACGAAGGACACTGATAGAAACAACTTGCTATGTTTTGATAGCTTTCATCCACCAGGTTCTATTAAAGGTCTTCCGTATAGCCAGTTTTTAAGAGCCAAACGGATTATTAGCAACCCCGCATGTGTCGCTCGTAGCCTTGATATCATGCTAGATAAATTTAAATCAAGAAATTACCCCGCAGCTTTGCTTAAAAATGAACGAGATAGGGTGGAGACAATGTATAGAACTGTATTACTCAATCCATCATGTCACATTAATAAGGATAAGAGATTCTCTATTCCTTTTGTGCCCACATATAGTACACTGAGTGGGCGTATAAAAAGTGTAATTCTCAAGCATTGGAGTTTGCTGAGTATGGACCCGACCCAACTCTAGGTCTTAACCCTCTTTTCTCATACAAACGAGGTAAAAATTTGAGGGATAGACTGGTGAAGGCTGATATTGGTGGCACGAATCGTACACAAACCTTCCTTGGTATCCCCAAAAAGGGTTGTTTCCGGTGTTGTACAGTAGCTGTAGTCAGTGTCACAGTATGCAGGAGGGAGATAGATTTACGCATCCACTTACAGGCTCTGTTTATTACATCAAGGATGTCTACACATGTCTATCTAGGAATGTGATTTATCTTATCAAATGCCCGTGTGGGATGAGGTATGTGGGGGAGACTACTCAGTGTGTCAAGGACAGGATCCGACAACACAAAGCGGCGATCCGCAGGCAGGATCCTGATGTCCCAGTGGCCTATCATTTTACACAGGCAGGACACAACTCCAGTCAGCTCCTGTTTCAGATAATAGATGGACATACAAGAGGTAGACGTGGTGATAACACCAAGATGCATTTGTTGCGTAAAGAGACACAGTGGATTTGGCGCTAGGGCACCATGACCCCAAAGAGCATCAATAAGGATTTCGATCTGAGCTGCTTCTTTTGAAGTTTCCTTTGCCCTCTACTAGGGGTCCCCTATATGTAGGTGTATTTGCCGTTCCACTGTTGCCTGCATCTGACTCTATCTTTTTTGTCCACAGATCTCTGTCTCCTTTGGTTCCATGGCGGCCTCCGTCGGAGCATGTTATCTCCCCCTGTGTCCGTCATCCTGTGCTGTGATCTATTCTTGGCACCTTGGTCTTCTCCACCTCTGCCTCACCACACTACTGTGTATTCTAGTTGGGATGTTTTTTTTGGTCATTTGCCTTTATTTTGCCATCATCACATGTGTATTCTACCCCTTCGTTCAGTATCTCCCTATTGTGCATTATGACTCTATGTTTCTGGGTCCATTGATGGGCTGCTTTATTCTACAATCGTTACAGTTATATTTAATACCTGTGTTTACTTTGTCCCTTCTGTGCATTTTGTCTCTATGTCTCTGGGCTCCTCGTTGGGCTGCTGGTGCCCTGTGAAGTTCTCCTATGTTGCTGTCATACATCCACCCTCCTCACTGCACCTGGAGTGTTTGCCTGATCGCATTTGCCACTGCACTAGACTGGCTCCGCCCCTTGGATCTGACGGCTGGGACTTTGCTTGTGCGCATGTGTGGGTTTCACTGCGCTGTTCCCTGCACCTGGGGGAACTCTTATTCATGATTCCAGCCGGCTCCCAGTGACGTCATCGGGCCGCGCCGCTTTAAGGACCACAGGTACAGCTCCTCATGCAGTGCTATTTTTTTTGCACACTGAGGAGTTTACTGTTCCAGCTTAATGTACTTTTGGACTGTTCCTGTGTATGCTGGTTACAAGTATGTTGGTTCTACCTGTCATATTGAGTGGTTCATTTATCTATTTATTTCTGTACCTGTTTCTGAGCATCTCTTTGTTCCTATAGGTCTACTTCAGTGGGTCATTAACCATTTAGCACATTAATTTTCCAGTTATACTCCTTAGCCGTCACTGTGTTTACAGGCACTCCTGTTTGATATTTGTGCTTCCCAGTTTACCTGTATTTTGCCCGGAGAACCAGCAGTTGTTTTTATATCTTTGGTATTCCACTGTTTCATTTACCGTTGAGATCTAGTGTCAGTGTGTCACTGTGTATTCCTGGGACCTAGTCACACGGTGAGGGAAGTACAAGGTGACTTCGGTCTACCAGGGAACGGGCCAGAAGAAGGGGTCTATACCCCGAATTGTTACGTTGCCCCCATTGCCCTGCACTTTTTATTCCCCGTGTTTTTCTCTTCCTCTCCTTCCCTCTCTTCCCTTCCCCATCCCTGTCTTTGTCCCTGTCCCCCTATATACACGTTTTCCCTTGGTTGCTGTTTGACCTTATATGCATCGCACATGTATAATTAAATTTGATTTTTGGCTGATCCTTCATTAGCTTATTTTTCCTTGGTGTGCTGGGAACATTAATGTCTTATTGATTATTTGAGAGGAACGAGGGTCCTCTCTGTTCCCGTCTGCACCCGTCATTGCTACACAGACTTTCTTAGTGTGTGCTGTCTGTACTTATTTTGTTAACCACCAATCAATTAATCAAATCCAAAATAAAGACCAGAATAAACAATTAAAACACCAAAACCAAACCTTGAATAAATCAAATAAATATCTAAATAAACTGCATTATTCCAAATCAAAAGTCAAAAAATAATCCAACATTAAAAAGCAGACACCAATCAAATCCAGAAATAAATAATTTAAAACATAAGCAAAAATGCTTGAACACTACATCAATATGCAATATAAATAGCATCCAAATTTAAAATAAATATGCATTTAAAATACATACATGCAAGCATTTGCAGAAACAACCATTGCTTCTTACTTTATGTATGTATGTATGTACAGTATGTATGTATGTATGTATGTATGTATGTATGTATGTATGTATGTATGTATGTATATATGTATGTATGTACTGCTGCGGCCGAGTTTATTCGAGCATTTGCCCGTTCTCGGCCGCAGCAGTAACCTGGCGCGCGCCGGAGGGTGCCGGGCGCGCGCCAAAGCAGCGGAAGAGCGCCTTCCGATCGGGGCGCTCTCCCTACCGCTGCCGGGTCCGCCGGGTACCCCGGAACCCCCTGCCGCCGTCCCGCGATCGGGGAGCCCTGGACGTGCGTGCAGGGGGCGCTGACACCCGATGACGCGTTACCGCGCATCGGTGACGCGCGGCACGCCGAGGGAGTGGGGCTAGCAAGCCGGGGCATCCCCCGGCTTGCGGAACTAGCCCTGCTAGGATAAAGTGTGTCGGTAAAGGGCCATACATAAATACATTTTGAATAAATGTGTGAAAAAAAATGCAATCACCAAAAAAATAAAATAAAAAAAACCTGTAAAAGAAAAATAACATACATTCTATTTTTTTCCTTACCTTTAGATGTCTTCACCCTCTGATTCCCGTGGTTACCGCAAGCTCTCAAACCAATCCACAATCCCAAACAGAAACGGGCCACAGGTATAAAAAATCCAAAGTCCTTTTCTTCTTTTTTTTTTCTTCATCTGTAAATTGTAATCCCATGTTGGCTCTTTCTGGGTCTCCTATCTTCTTCTTCTGTATCTTCTTCTTCTCCTCCTTCTCCTTCATCCAGCACGCCCTTGTAATCCTATTGGAGGAGGATGTTCTCCCTCCTCGGCTTCTTGCCATAAAATGAGGCTGCACAGGCTTTTATAGGCCTGTGACATCACATTTGAGTGCAAATAGTTCACACACTTCTGATTGGCTGTGAATACCATGTGTTTTTTTTTTTTGTGTTGTCATGTAAAGGAAGTTAAGCAAGTGAGTCAGAATGTCTGTGATTCATTTCCATTTAACAAGACGTCACCAAAAGCAACATGGCTGTCGTCACATGATACTTCAGCCAATCAGATTGTGGGAACTGTTTCCCCAATCTGATTGGTTGTTGTAGACCATGTGACTCCCTTTGGATGACGTCATATCCTTTCCCCAAAAAATCTGTCACATGGTCTACTACCACCGATCAGATTGGGGATATAGGTAGGGGCAGAGAAGTTCACTAGGTAGGGACAGAGAAGTTCAGGAGAGACAGATTCAGGGATGTTTTGAATTCTTAAGTTCTGTCTCCTATCTCTATTCTCTTGTTCTTCAAGACCGGCTTTGGGATTAATTTCCTGGCCCAGACCAATGATCTCTTCGTAAGCTGCTGTTTGCAGCTGCAGGGCTTCATCCATCTTAGATTACAGGTCAGCTGTTCTTTGCGTTTGGCTGTTTATTTGGTCTTTTAGCTCATTTTCCGCAGCCTTCAGGTCGAGCTGGAGTGATCTGTTCATTTTTTCATGCATTTTGTTGAAAACATCCTCCATGTAAGGTCAGTGATTGCTATCTCCTCCGTGAGTCCATGACCGCCGGTCTTGCTCTTTATTGATGGGTGCACGTGCAGTGGCACCATCTTACTCTTCAGTGCTGTGATCTCGGCGCGCTGTGTGGCCACTAAATACTGCGAAACCCCTTGAGCGGGTGTCTTTTTGGACTTATTAGCCATTTCAGGGAGCCTTATTTGATTAGTCCGTTGGAATAGTTGGTGTAACCAGGTGGTGATAGAGCCTTAGTGATTGAGTTATGCTAAGAGGGTCCCGGGAGCTCCCTCATTATGCAGCTATTCCCGGTGACGTAATCGGAAGTCTCCCAGCTTGTTTGCTTTTAATGGTATTTCTCCTTCTTTGAATGCATAGGCTAAGTGGAGGTGTCAGGACAACATGTCTGCAATCTATAGCACCCATCACATTGGGTAGCCCGCGCTTGGTTCTCTCTGAGCTTTCAATGGTCTGTGGGATATATTTTTCCCCCTCAAATCAGTGATCATGAATTTTGGATGCTTGAAAAAGTAAATATGTTGTCCTTGATATTATTTTTTTGCTTGGTCTCTATTGCAGAGGAATATTTTTAAATTGTGTCTGATGCTGATTCTCACTTTTCTTTGTTTTTCTTATCTCTAGGTCTCCCCACTTGGCTGGTTCCCAGGGGAACAGTTGGCCTTGTGTCAATGAGGGAGACACTTCCCTTTTTGTACTCTTCAGCAGAGGTACAGGAAGGCTGAATGTGTTGCCCTCCTGTGTTTCCCTCTATCTTTAGGTTTTGGTGGCCATCTTGGATTTAATTGTATACTTTAAATTGCAATTTTTTATTTTATGTACTTATATCAGTTTTGTGATGTGTAAATGAGGGAACTGTCAGTACTAGGTTGCCCACCCTTGATGTCAGTTGCTACCTGGTACTGATGCGACACACTTTATTCGAGCAAATACCCAGTATGTACCTGGCAGATACCTGGAATGCGCCGCTCCTCACCTCAGACAAGCCCCGTTGCGTTTGCCTTCCCAGCCATGGTTCATGCCTGGCTGACGGGCGGCTGATCTGTTAAATGATAATGATTAGGATTTAATAGGCTGCAATGCTTCGCGTGTCTACCAGATGGCATAAATTCATGAATTGTAATGCAGTATATATATATATATACTGTGCAGTATTGCAGCCAGCGGGAATAAAATGCTTCAATCCCTGCCTGGAAAATAACGCAATGCACTCGGGCAGAAAACAGTCACAAACCTCAATACACCCGAGTATACCCGAATTCGTGGGACTAGCCGAGCTCGAATAAAGTGTGTCGCCAGTGTACTTACTGGCATTTACTGGGCTCCCCTGCTCGCTCTTGGAGGCCTTCAGCAGATGTCCAGGGGAATGGGATGGGAACACCCTGGGTGGCATTGTGTTCTCTCTGTCTGAAGGTGGCTGAGAACTCTACAGGGGGAGGTCTCCACTGGGTCCCGATCATACATACATACTGGGTCCTGATCTGCCAGCTTGTATGCTGGAGGGAGAGAGATGAGCCCGCTCCCTCCGGCACCCCCACGGAGCGCTGAGGTAAAATGGCCACCTATCCACACTCCCAGGCCTCCTGCTGCAGCCTCACCTGCTGAGGGCTGACAACTCGCAGCACACCGTTGTGTTGAAGTGAGGACTCCTATCAGGTGGCTCCCCGCTGCTTCCCTCCTCTCCCTCCTCTACCGATCAGTGCTTCCCTCTAGCTACCGCTGATGTTAGGCTGCTTCACATGCACTCGGTGACCATTTTGAGCCCACGACTGAACTCCTGTTTTTTTTTGGTTCCGATCCAAGGGTAAACTATTTACTCCCTTTTCCTTATAGAGGGGGTGGGGAGGAGAGGGAGTCTCACGGGGCTGACCCTATGGGGTTAAGACTTTTTTTGGGGAGGCAGAGCACTCTTATTTCTCTATGGAGCCGGCGGAGCTCCTCTGACCCATGTCCACCTTGCTCAGTTTCGAAGCCACCTGCTCCTGCTTCTTTATAGACAACTGTGGGCATAGTTGACCGGGTCTCACAGCCACCATTCTCACTGACCCTTAGCCAGTTTCTATGCACACTGAATCGATGCGCTAGGAATTATATCCATTTTTCTGGAGAGCAGACAGAGTGGATGGAACTCAGGACTGGCTTTTATAATCTACCCGGGCTACCCAATATGATGGGTGCTATAGATTGCAGACATGTTGTGCTGACCCCTCCACGTGAAAGGGAGGAGGCGACGTACTGTAACAGGAAACACTATCACTCCCTTAATGTGCAGGTCACATTCCCAGATGAAAATTCTGATTGTGGTAGGGTTCCTGTCACGATTCCTATATCCTGCAAACTCATCAGTCTTCCGTGCATTTGAGGCGGGTGGCTGTTGTGTGAGTACATGTAATACAAACTGGACAGACAGAAATTAATAATTTGTTAGACCAAAAATATGTTCAATATTAAATATCTACTTTACATAAAGCATTGTCAAAGTTACAGAAAATATATATTAGACATGTGAAGCAGCTTACTGTTTTCCTAAAGTACTCAACACTCAAGAATAAGAAATTTGTGGCCAAAAAAAAAAAAATTCCTTTCTTCCACATTGCATCTGTAATGCTATAGGCATCAGAGGTCACATTTAATGTTTTTATAATTATTTGCGGCTGTAATGATTACTGTATGTACTGCACCGACACACTTTATTCGAGCAAATACCCGGTATGTACCTGGCAGATACCTGGAATGCGCCGCTCCTCACCTCTGACAAGCCCCGTTGCGTTTGCCTTCCCAGCCTGGGTTCATGCCTGGCTGATGGGCGGCTGATCTGTTAAATGATAATGATTAGGATTTAATAGGCTGCAATGCTTCGCGTGTCTACCAGATGGCATAAATTCATGAATTGTAATGCAGTATATATATATATATATATACTGTGCAGTATTGCAGCCAGCGGGAATAAAATGCTTCAATCCCTGCTTGGAAAATAACTCAATGCACTCGGGCAGAAAACAGTCACAAACCTCAATACACCCGGGTATACCCGAATTCGTGGGACTAGCCAAGCTCGAATAAAGTGTGTCGCCAGTGTATAAGTCACTGATTGATGCACCTTGGATTAAACTGCCATATACGACACACGATATGTAGGATATTCATGGCATATTATTTATTTCATTGTTTTTCATGTACTAGGGCATAGAAATAAATATATATTTTAAACATATAAGTACATTCTTAGAGTTAGATTAATGTATGTTTCCACTGTTTTACAGGTGATTTAGAATATGGGACTTGGTCGTGGCTCCTTACCCCACTGCGTAACACGCAAACCCCTGACGAGGAACGTTATAATGCGGCACACATATCCACACACTCAGTTATTGAGAGGACGATTGGACTGTTGAAAAGTCGGTTCAGATGTCTGGATAGATCTGGTGGTGCCCTACACTACTCACCTCAGAAGGTTGCTGACATAGTGATTAGTTGCTACATTCTTCACAACATTGCTCTACATTAGAGAGATATGGAGATATGTGGGAGGATCTAGATGACGATCCTCCTGTGCTTGCTGCAAGGGCAAGGGAGCACACACCCTGTGGGGAGTAGACCCGTTTGAAAATTATTGCCATCTATTTCTCATGTAAGAATGTTATTGTCTTATATGTAAAGCTATAGTCTCCTCATGCTGTTTGTCAAATATCATCTATTTTTTCTAATCATAGGCACAGCTATGTTTTATCAGCGACAGAATGTGGCAATTACGTTTTTTTGGATAAACACTACCTATTCATCTGTCAATGGTTTGTGAGGGTTAACCCTTTTGTACTTCCCTAAACCATGCCCCCCCCTCTGTTATGTATGCATGATAGAAGGCTGAATGTTCTGCATGGATATAAGTGATATTGCTGTGCTTGTGTTCAATATTCAGCTCATTAATATAATATTGATTTTAATAACTTGTTTAATGTAATAATAAATATTTGACATGTTCTAATTTATTAGTAAATTTTACACTCTTTTTAAACATAATATACTTTATTATAATTACTAATGTCAACTTGTCATTAAAGCTTGGGATATTAAAGTTTTATTGTTCACATTCATGACTCATTTGTCTAATTTCAACTTCTTTTAGTATGAAAAATGCAGGTCTTATTGGTATCCCTGCAGGAGTATCAGCTGGTGACTTGTGATTGCGTGGCCCTAAGCACGGTCACAGGTATCTTTGGTGTATGTCTACTTTCCACACTGCAATAGTTGATGTTTCATGTCAATGTTTAATAAAATCACATTGTGACATCGATGCTGCGGAAGGTTGTAGGGGATGAGTGCAATGCTTGTGATGTGTGCAATGTTTGTATGTGGGCTATAGGAGGAAGACAAGGAACATAGAGGGAGTTAGAAAACATGTTTCAGATGATAACTTGACTTGCGATACCAGGGTGCTCACGTTCATGGCAAATTTGGATTGATGTTAAACAAGTTGGCCGTCTTTACTTAAGATTGTCCAAGGTAATTTATGAATATTTGACCATTTTCATGTGTGAATATAACTGTGCTACTTATTGGACAAATAGTGGTGTATTTATTTATTCAGTATACTTGCAGTTTGAACATCATATTTAGCCCTATTGTCACTGTGGGCCAAAGTATTCTTGGTTAATAGTGTAAAGACATTCATTGACTGCATTTTCTTCACTTGAAAGGAATGTTTCATGTACATAGTAACATATGTAATTTCTTGGTTTTCAAAGATTCAAAACAACGCTCATATCATGAATATGTATGCAGTGACTTAATACATTTAAATGTTAAAGTACCACATGTAATAATGTACAAGGGCCTCTGTATACAGAACGTCCAAAAACATTATTGTGAAACTTCTATAATTACTAATGGCAAGTGTCATGAATATTTGCAATCTCAACACTTGCACACCTTAAAAAAGAATGTAAGCAAACATATGATCCAAAATCTTGTTTAAAACTTTACTGCAGTATCTTAACGAGATATTCTCTTTATTCTACAGGAAGATATAAACGAATCATTGAGAAACAAAATGTTGATTGCTCTTAATCACATTTGGCATTTTCTATAACACACGATATTCCAAAAGTATTATAATGTATACTGTATATGTCTAATAAATCACAACTCAACAACATTTTTATAAAAGTGTATAAATCATGTCTACAGTATGTGTAAAGAGTATGTCAAATTTTAACAATTATATTTGTTTTGATACTTCCATTGACATCATCTTCTGTCTGTGGAATCAAGCTTTAGGAATCTGTAAAAGAAGTAGACATTTAATTTAACCTATTAATAATTACTTATTTATGAGAAGCTTAAAGTTTCAGACTAGCCAATATCATACATGTATTTTTCTATTAAATTAGTAGTGTACTACATGTTAACAATGGTAGCATTTTGTGGTGGTTTTTAAAAAATAAATAAAAAATGTATTATAATTTACAATGCATGTGGGGTTTCTAAAGCAACTGTTTACTAAGTCAAAGGTAAGTGTAGAGAGACAAACAAGGAGCACAGCAGCAAAAAGAACTGAAGGCAGATCAAAAGTTGAAAAATGAGAGAGCTAAATAAATAAATAAAGCGCCAGGACGGCGGGAAACGCGTAAGAGTGTCTTTTAGCTCTTTCATGGGCATGACTTGCTGAATAAATCTTTTTTATTTTTCAACTTTTGATCTGCTTCCAGTTCTTTTTGCTGCTGTGCTCCTTGTTTTTCCCTCAACACATAGATTGCACCCCAGGATGAATACACTAACAGCTGTCAGTGAGTACTAATGGATTTTCCTGTTGTTGGCTCACTGCCTATGGAAGACACACGGAATTGACCTAGAGTAGCTGGTTGTCATTTGACTCCACGGGTTTCCTCTTTATTGTGGGATACCCATTGGCTTCTATTCCAATGCTTTATTCATCTGGTCATTTATACAGTTTATGATCTTATTGCCTCCTACTTTATTACATATAAAGGATTTAGAAGATGTTTATGTGATATTTTGGACATATATTAGTTCCTGTTGCACCACAGGGGGATTCGTTTCTCCATTATATATTTACGAAGTCACATCCCCTTCCTCTTCTGAAACAGCCTATAGCACTGCCCTTTCTGAGCCCTGCTCTCTCTCTCTAGCAGTGCAAAAATTTTAAATAGTCACTCACTGGTCACATGATGTTCCGCTAAGAACTTTGCATCGTTCTCCTCATGTGCTGCCCAAAGTCAATTCTTTGCCGATTGATCACAGTAGAACGGATCGATTGGCAAACTACGGAATTTTTATGAGAGGAACCCTCAGATCTCACTGCACATTTCCTTAAGCTAGAGAAATTATTGACACAAGACATTAGACTGTGGTGGATGTCACGACATTGGAGAATTACAATAAAGTAAAAAGAATACCAAGAAAGCTAAGGATAAAGATATCTTCCACCTTTGGATTCAATAGTAAAGAATTAGAACATGACTGGAAAGCAATTATACAGTAGATGTCTGCTCTTTCTAGCTTATTGATAGGATTATCCGACATAAATCTAAGGAAAAGCTGGTATTAGAAAATGACATTAAAAAATTTCAGATAAAATTGAAAGCTTTTGATTCTATGAGCTTTTTGAGAGCAATGATTATATATTGCTCTCAATTATAGAATTCATGGCAAAAACAATAATGGAAAAAAGAAAAGCAAATTTGATAGCGACCGCTTAGATTGCGAGAAAAATCAAAAAAAGTTTTGCCAATAAACTGCCACTTTTACTACAAACAGAGGTAGATCCAAGTCATCCTTTCATTCACAGGAAGATAGGGAGGGTCCTTCCAGAACACATAAGAAATCTATTTTGAAATCTAAATACACTGATGCCTCTAGCATTGAATCCGACACCTCAGATGGGGAAAACGTTATCCTCCAGTTTAATTTGATACCATACATTCCCAGCTAGCTCAAACTCCTACACCCACCACATCATGAATATATATAATTGAAAGCACTGTATGCCTGCCTGCCTGCCTGCCTGCCTGCCTGTCCGGTGTCCCTAGGGGAAATATCATTGGTCCCTTGGCCCGCCCCCGCACAGCTCTCATTGGCCTGAGGCGGAGTGACGGGCCAAAGGACACACAGGGACACACACACAGACACGGACACACACACACACACACACACACACACACACACACACACACACACACACACACACACACACACACAATCCCCTCCCGGTGCCCCTCACTCTCCCCCGTCAGCTGGACCGCACCTCAACTTCCACACACCCCCACCCTCCCTGTGCCCGAACTTATCCGGAGTCCCGTGTACACACACACACACATTCCCACCCCCCCCCAAGCTCACACCCCCCAAGCTCACACCCCGGCACCGCTACAGTCAGCGGGGGAGCGGAGCGAGCGCCCGGGACACACGCGGGGGAGCGGCCACAACACGCGGCCTCCCACCTCACATCCACGTGGGAGCAGCCGGATGGGTGAGGCAGTGGCAGGATAAATGAGGCAGCGGCAGGATGAGTGAGGCAGCGGCAGGACGGGTGAGGCAGCGGCCGGATGGGTGAGGCAGTGGCAGGATGGGTGAGGCAGCATACCCACGGGCCTCGCCGCACGCTCCTCGGCACCGCCTCACCTCTCCCCCCCCCCTCACAGCAAAGACCAGCCTACCCGGCGCCGCCTGCAACGCTCCTCGGCACCGCCGCCTCACCTCGAGCCGGAGGGCAGCGGGGGGGGGGGCTCCCGCCCTGCAGGAGGCCTCACCTCGAGCCAGAGGGCAGCGGGGGGGCTCCCGCCCTGCAGGAGGCCTCACCTCGAGCCGGAGGGCAGCGGGGGGGCTCCCGCCCTGCAGG